>NC_136915.1:79153417-79357837 GCF_949752795.1 Hyperoodon ampullatus | reverse complement strand
GGCCATTCTAACTGGTGTGAGGTGATACCTTGTTGTAGTTTTGATTTGCATCGCTCTAATAATTAGTGATGTTGAGAATCTTTTCATGTGCCTCTTGGCCACCTGTATGTTTTCTTTGGTGAAATAAGGTCTTCTGCCCATTTTTTAATTGGGTTGTTTGTTTTTTTGATATTGAGCTCCATGAGCTATTTGTATATTTGGGAGATTAATCCTTTGTCAGTTGCTTCATTTGCAAATATTTTCTCCATTCTGAGGGTTGTCTTTTTGTTTTGTTTATGGTCTCCTTTGCTATGCAAAAGCTTTCAAGTTTAATTAAGTCCCATTTGTATATTTTTGTTTTTAGTTCCATTACTCTAGGAGGTGGGTCAAAAAAGATCTTGCTGTGGTTTATGTCAAAGAGCGTTTTACTCTAAGAGTTTTACAGTGTCTGGTCTTACACTTAGGTCTTTAATCCATTTTGAGTTTATTTTTGTGTATGGTGTTAGGGAGTGTTCTAATTTCATTCTTTACATGTAGCTGTCCACTTTTCCCAGCACCACTTATTGAAGAGGCTGTCTTTTCTCCACTGTATGTTCTTGCCTTCTTTGTTATAAATTAGGTGACCATATGTGCGTGGGTTAATCTACAGATTCAATGCAATCCCTATCAAACTACCAATGGCATTCTTCACAGAATCAGAACAACAAATTTTACAATTTGTATGGAAACACAAAAGACCCCGAATAGCCAAAGCAATCTTGAGAAAGAAAAACGGAGTTGGAGGAATCAGGCTCCCCAACTTCAAACTATACTACAAAGCTACAGTAATCAAGACAGTATGGTACTGGTACAAAAACAGAAATACAGATCAATGCTACATTACATCTTAATGTTTAAAAACTGCATATTGCATATCTCTGGTAGGAAAGACTTCATTCTGTACATAACTCTGTACCTAGGGCATGCACAGTTCTTTCATAAATTCTCCTTAAGATGGTGCTACTTTATTTTTCTTCTTTCCTCCTCCTAATTACAATAATATATATCATCAACCACTATACACCTGTTAGACTGGTTAAAAAGTACATTAACAATATCAAGTGCTGGAGGAGATGTGGAACAACTGGAACTCTCATATAATGCTGGTGAGAATGAAAAATAATATAGCCACTCTGGAAGACATTTTGGCAGTTTCTTATAATCTTAAACATATTCTAACATATGACTTAGGAATCATACTCCTAAGTGTTTACCAAGGTGAACTGAAAACATGTTCACACAAAAACCTGTTAATTGGTAGTTACAGCAGCTTTACTGATAACTGCCAAAAACTGGAAAACAACCCTAATGTTCTTGGTGAAGGAATGGATAAGTAAACCGTGGTATATCTGTACAGTGGACTACCACTCAGCAATAAAAAAGAATAAACTATTGATAAATGCAACAACCTTGATGAATCTCAAAAAGCAATATGTTGAGTGAAAGTCAGTCTCAAAAGGTCATAAACTTTATGATTCCATTTATATGTTATTCTTGAAAAGCAAACTATAAGTGACAGAAAACAGACCAGTGGTTAACAGGCGATATGGAATAGGAAGAGGGTGTGACTACAAAGGGATAGTACCGTTCCTTTTCCTGATTGTGGTGGTGTTTAGATGAACCTATATGTATATTAAAATTCATGGAATGATGTATCCAAAAAGAATCAATTTTACTGTATATTAACTTTAAAAATATATATATCAAAGAATTCAAGTATTAGGTGTCTAAGAATCATTTAATTTCATGTTTTTTTTTTTTTTTTTTTTAATGGTACGTGGGTCTCTCACTGTTGCAGCCTCTCCCATTGTGGGGCACAGGCTCTGGACGCGCAGGACCAGCAGCCATGGCTCACGGGCCCAGCCACTCCGCTGCACGTGGGATCCTCCCGGACCGGGGCATGAGCCCGCGTCCCCCGCATCGGCAGGCGGACTCCCAACCACTGCGCCACCAGGGAAGCCCTAATTTCATGATTTTAAAGATGAGAAAACAAACCCAGGGGCATTAAAAGTGCCTTGTTAATTAACGATCATAGTTACCTACTTAACAGCAATCCTTTACTTAAGAGTACACAACTTGGGCTTCCCTGGTGGCGCAGTGGTTGAGAGTCTGCCTGCTGATGCAGGGGACACAGGTTCGTGCCCCGGTTTGGGAAGATCCCACATGCCGCGGAGCGGCTGGGCCTGTGAGCCGTGGCCGCTGAGCCTGCGCGTCTGGAGCCTGTGCTCCACAACGGGAGAGGCCGCAACAGTGAGAGGCCCGCGTACTGCAAAAAAAAAAAAAGAAAAAAAAAAAAGAGTATACAACTTAATACAAAATATGCTTACCTCAAAATGAGAAATTCAATCAGAAATAAGGAATATGTAGAAACTGCATAATAAACCAGGCCACACAGATTTTAATAAATATAAAATTCAACTGTAATTTCTATGCTACATTTAGGTGGATAGGCCAATAATATAAAGAAATTTAAATTCTCACTTCTACTCATTCAAGGAAGACTTCATAAACTACATTTTAATCATTAAGAAGACTCCCTCAATATAGGTATATCTCTGGGATTTAGAAGAATTTCCAAGGTTAACTCCAAAAAATTCCAGGGAATTCCCTGCGGTCCATTAGTTAGGACTCTGCGCTTCTACTGCAGGAGGCACGGGTTCGATCCCTGGTCAGGAAACTAAGATCCCACATGCTGTGTGGTGCAGCCAAAACAAACAAACAAAAACAAAACAAAAAAAACACACACAAAATTCCAACGCTATTAGTTCTATACTAAATCAATATTTTCTTTCTCAACACTCTATATATTAAAGGAAACATTCACTACCTCAAAAGGTAAAAGTCAATCTAAGCTTGGTGGGGTCTGAAAAAATGGAAATGGGAAGAGGTACAAGAGAAGGAAGTAAGATAAAAACAGAGGGAATTATACTACACAAATTATTAGTTATACCTAATATGAAAAATATTCTTGTCCTCTGCTTTAGGGATGATATATGAGTCCAAAGATTCAGAAAATTAGTTGTTTCTTAAATATTTCCTTTCAGAGTCTCAGGTATCAACTAAGGCTTAGACTACTAATGCACTTTACAGAGCTCCAATAACTTTTTTCACAAGGTGCATTCAGCCTCATTTTATAATATGTTTATAATTTCCATGTGGGAATAATAATAATACTCCATGAGAATATTCTTTAAGTATATTGAAGGTGAACAGGAAGCTTAGAGTATCATGGGCATGAAAAGAACATCAAACAGTCCCAAATGATCTGATCTTGACATTATAATAAGCAACATTTCAGAGAGTTTTATAGCTAAAAGTCTGAAAGTTCATTTGATAAAAGTCCTTATTTTACAAATTAGAACCTAATGGTTAACAGAGTTACTTATTGCAGAAGTGATTTAAGAACAGGTCTCCTAACTGCTTACAGGGTAATCATATATACAATGCAAATTTAAATTCTGTCCCTCTTTCCTTGAATCATTCATTCTGCTTACATACCCCCAAGACAACAGGAATTAGCCAAATACTTCTGCACATACTTATTAATCTACATACTTTAGAGAACTGAAAGCAAAATGCTAGGCCCTTGACCCTTTATGCCAGATCTAATCAAATTAAATGATTTTGCCTACTTTAGCACACAATGTAAAACATAAAATTTTATGGCAATGTGACCTAAAATTAACATTGAACTACCTTTAACCCTCTGTGTTGTTGTTCATTTTAATGCAGTCAAATAAGTAGTATGAGAAAAAAAAAAAACCCCAAAAACAACTTATTACCAAGATGTGTGAATACGCCATTTGCAAAGAGAACTGTTTCTTTAATATATTCAAACTTTAACCAACTTGTCAAGTTCATTCCAAACAAACTGAAGTATTAAGAAGTCACAGTAGAAAGTTGTATTTCATGTAACATTCGCCCTGCAGTTATCTGATAAGTCAATAACAGCAAAGAAAGTTTCTGGAATTATTTCTCCTAAAACTTTTATTTAAGGCTTTATTCCCCAAGTATTAAATATTTAAAGTACCATGATAAATTACGCTTTGGTATTAATTACAAAAACTAATACAAGGTTTTTATTTGCTGGGATTATTTTTTTTTGAGATATAATACTCTCAACTAAATACCTACTATACTCCAGGCTTTATGATAAACCTTGAAAATAAATGAATGAAAACATGGTCCTGTCCTCAAGGATCATACAGTTTAGTAAGTGATATAAAAATGTACAGAAATAAATTGTAATACAACAATGAGTGGACAAAGTAGAATAGAGAAGATAATCAGAGAAAGTCAAGGAAGGTTTCACAGAGATATCCAAATTTGCTTTTGAGGTAGAAAAGGAATTTGATAGCAGGACTAAAAGGTCATTTCTTTATAGGAAACTTTAGGAAAGACAAATCTAATCTAAAGTGATAGAAGGCGGACCAGTGGTTACCTAAAGCCAGGGATGGGGACTGGAGATTGATTGCAAGTATGTATACAAGAGAACTGAAGTGATCGTCAGGATCCCTAGTTGTAGTGATGGTTACCTGGGTATATACGTTTGTTAAAACTCATTAAATCATATACTTAAAATATGTGCATTTTATCATATGTAATTTATATACTTCAGTAAAGTTAATTTTTTACAAGGGACTGGGGAAACCAAATGGGCTACTCTTTGGGTGGCAAAAACACTTCTATATTCCAACTACAAGGTAGTTATTGGTATTCTGTGATTATCAAAAATGTTTTCTCTAAACTGAGTTTAAAGCTCCAGCACAGTTTCTTATTTTAGACCTCTCCTAAAAAAGTAATGGGCAAAGAATATAGAGCTCGTCAGAGTTCCAACAGAATAGGCTATATCTAAGTTTATATGATATTGCTAAAGAAAAAGCATTTCATAATACAAATTTCCATTTATAATGTAATTACTGAATTTGTGGATAAGAAAATACTAGATTGAAGAGTTCTTTAGCTAGTTTTGTAATTCTGGGCAAATTAATTCACATCTTTGGGATTATTTCAGCTATAAAATAAGAAGGCTGGCTTCTTTATGATTTCTTTCACTTGTAAGATTTAATTATTCTTACAAGATTGAAATCTCTATATAGACAGTCTCCAATTGAAACCC
This sequence comes from Hyperoodon ampullatus, assembly GCF_949752795.1. Lineage (NCBI taxonomy): Eukaryota > Metazoa > Chordata > Mammalia > Artiodactyla > Ziphiidae > Hyperoodon > Hyperoodon ampullatus. The sequence continues at coordinate 79,352,700 of NC_136915.1, read as the reverse complement.
CTAAGGTAAGTCCCAGATGTTGAAAGTAATGCATTAAAACAAGCTCTATAAGTACACTGAATATCAGAAGCATTGTACACAACTTTTAAGATTGGAAATTTGTGTTTCTTGGTCAAATTTATGTACTTTCTTAAGCAAATTTAATTTTACTTATATCTGTTTTTTCTTGGCTAATCATACAGGTTCTTCTAAAATTTCTGTGGTGCTAGATACATCATTCTACGTATACCACTCCTTATCTTTGCAAATGAAGAAATTAAGGATTGAGACATTAAATAACTAGCTCAAAATATCCTCAAAGACAAAACTATTAGATCAAATGTGTCTTATATGATTTGTTAAGTAAAAAGGTTTAGAAAGAATGTATATATGAATGGATGGACATTGATACAAATATAGAATTTTTTTTCTGGAAGAACATAACAACAAAAAACTTAGTAATGTTACCTTTAGGGAGTGGGCCTAGAGTGGATAGAGGTCATTTTTCTATTTTTATTTTCTGTACCATTGAAAAATTTCCAACATGAACATGTTAATTCTACTGTTTAAAAATTATGCTCTTAGGTTGGACTTACAGGTTGTATTTTCCTTTCATTTTCTATACTGGAGAAAAAAAAAAAAAGTAATGTTTGGCTTTTTAAATTTTCTTCTTTTTTAAACAAAATGCCTGGTAGTGTAGTTGTTAATTCAGTTGCTTAGAGCTCAAAGAACAAAGGTCATAGGTTTGATTAACTATATTTGCAAAAAATAAAAATATCCCTTGGTCATAGAATGCATTTTTAACTTTAAAAAGTCATCTGGCAAACTCGTGCTGCTGATCTCAAGGATGAATCAGGTAAGAGCATGTGGTTGACTCAATATAAAACATAAGTACTGGAAAATAACTTTAAGTAATGTCTTAGTGACAGAGGGTAAGAGAGTAGACAGAGAATTACTCATATCTAAGTAAACGTTTTAATTTTCATATTCATCAACTCACTGCACCTTCTGAATAGAATATAAATAAGACCTTAACTGTAGGAGAAAATACAATCCCTGTACTTTCAAAAAAGCTAAAGACTATACATGTCACAAATCTTATTATTTTTAAAATAATACATTTCTTATTAGTATACTATATAAACATCAAATAAAATACCTGTAACATCTTCTGGATCTGATACAACAATATGTGCATTTAGTTCCTGTAGCTTGTGGTGCAATTCGTCTAATTTTTTATTTGATTTTTTCAAAATGTTGTCCACATAAGCCAAACTTTTTTTATCTGTTGTGACTTTCCTCAGATTTTCAGCTCCTTCTTTGATTTTCAGTTCTTTTCTTATTTCTCTCTTAATTCGATCCTTGATATCATCCAATTTCTGTTGCACCATTGTATCTGAAAAGTCTAATTTTTGAACAGCACTCACATTCTCAGAAAAGGGAAGACTTCGGGAATCTCCCTACAGAAAAAAAATAAACACACAAATGTGGGAGTTTAGGAAAGTTAGCTGCTCAGTAAAATATGCCATATAAGAATACAACTGTACTTAAAGCAATTCTTCAAAAACTCTGCCCACTAACTAAATAGCATTACCTGACAAATTTATATTAAAATAAACACATCTATACACAAAGACATCTTTGGGCTGTATAAACAGACAATGAATTTTTAATATTCCATGAACCCAAGTTAGATTCCAAAACCTACACTGTGAATCTTGAGCAAGGTATTTAACCTTTCAAATACTCAATCTAATTGTGTAAAATCGAAATAATAATATTAGGCACTTTTCAGAGATAATGTGGTAATTCAAAATGTTGTATGTGAAGCTCCAGATATAATTCTTGGCCCACTATAGTCACTTAATAAGTGAAGATTATTATTAAATTCCATAAGTGAGAGAAAATTCTATTTTATCTTCTATAAGAAACCTCTTAAAAATAAACTAATATTGGCAAAAATAAAATAAAATTATATCCTTATGACCACTTTTTAGTTGAGCAATTAAATGCATTAGGGCTTGGGATGACTAATTTCAGAATTCTATTCATATATTTCATGACTATCTATCCCAATTGATAATTTGGTTGACTGGCTACATAAACATCACTACTAAAAAATGTCTAAATTATGTCCTACTGACAGAAGCTAAGAGAGTATACAGTATCAGTTATTCATCTTAAAATGAAAATCAAATCAGGTAAGCACATCTAATCTACATTTAAAACAGGCAAAGTTCTGGCTATTTGTATATCATTCACTATTTTAAACTCCATTACTACAATACTATTGGTTTTTAAATTTTTAATTTCTGAAACACAAGAAACTAGAGTTAACTTTTGCCTTTGGGAAGAGGAATCGAGCTTGTGAAGGACACAGAAAAGAGATTTATATTTCACTGTGCACCCTTTATGTATCTTTTGAACCACAGACCTAAGTAATTAAAAGATTTTCTTTAACTTCTTTGGGAATTCATCACACCCATAAAATAAGTTCTATTTAAATACTTGGTGCAAATACTCTTTACGTCTAATTCTTCACCTCTAAAAAACATGTATTTTGCAAAACAGTGAGTTAATGGATGGGAGAATACAGGATTTAGTCTTGGCACTGGTACCAATTTACCTGGTGCCGACAGGCATACTATGCAAAAAATGAAGTAGTTCATGTATAAAGTTGTTCTTAACCTTTTTAGGACCAACAACCCCTTTGAAACTGACCAAAAAAAGAGTAGAACAAAGAAAATTTCATGTTTGTACGTACTATTTCCAGGTACCATAGATCTTAGATTAAAAATTCCTGAAACTGGTGATCTACACCTACTGGCCTTAAATTTCTGATTCTTATCTATACGAACATAGAATGATCTCCTATCTGGGCCAAAATAATGTCGAGGCTTTTCACTATTTAAAATGGACTATAAGTCCTATCAATCCATTTATTCAGTTTCCAAAGTTTATAAATCCACCTTTGCCTGTTTATCAAAAACATATGACTATTGTCAAAAGATAAAATCCCAAATTTCTATTGTCTACCTTCAGGTAAAGGGAACGGAGGCAAACAATTCTTAAATGAGAAAGCTTAAGCTAAATGCATTCCTCTAGATATTTTTATTTCTATCTTTATAAACTTAAAAAACCCTACATGAATTGCTTTCACAAATCTGTACTTTGATATTAGGTACTAAGCCAGAAAGTTAAGTGTCTCAGTAATTTTTTCTTTATGATGCATAGGCTAAAAGAAATACCTAACAATTTCATTTATTAAGTAGTAAGGTCCAAATAACTTAATCAATACTTATAACAACTTAGTAGCTGTTTGAAATAATACAAATTGAAAGAAAATTACATTTGTATTTCATTCTTTAATAGCCACAGTTACTTATTAATGGGATATATGTCTGCTATTGGGTACTTCACAATTTCTCAAAACTTGAAATCAGTTGCACATTCCCACCTTCATCCTATTCTGCCAGTACAAAGGGGTTGGGGGTTGTAGAATATCCTTAATATTGAAACTTTACTGACTCTAGTTAGTCCACATGGTATCCAACAAATGGTGTCACTGTGTTTCCCTGAAATTTTTAAAATATACTGCAGCATCCTGAGAGCTTGCTGAGGCACTCCAGAGTTGCAGAGTTTGAAAATCATGGTACTAATATTTAAAGGCTGTTAAAAACAAAACAAACAAAAACAACAACCAAAAAACACTGTTACCCTTGGCTACTTCAACTGCCACTTTTCAACTTGCTCGCTAAATGCCGATCATATCAAATTACAGAAATTTACTGCCAGAGACAATCTCTTTTGGCTCAGCTACTATGCATGCTGCACCTTTGGGATGCATATTTTCCCTTCTTTCTTCAACTATCTCTTCCTAGTCCTTTCTTTTCTTAGTTAACTTTTACTTTGTTTCAAAGTTTACCACAATTTTTTCCCCAGGAAAGAATTTCCTGCCTATGCCCTCTCTTAGAATTTAGATTAAATGCCTCTCTCCTGTGTGCTCTGATAATGTGGATTTTATTTAAACAAGTATTCCTTTCCTTATCTGACAACTCCAAAGACTGTGAGCAATTTGAGGGCAGAGCTTATGCCTGGTAGAGTGGTTCTGTTTTGTTTTCTTAATGATTTGATTACATTATTTAATATTCTTCTTTTAGAATTCAGGAAAATCTATCACTGCTAAGGAAGTCATGCTTTCCTCTTTCTGGTAAAGAGAACTCATACTCCAGGAAGCTCTAAGGCAAAATAGATATTCAATCATAGCAACTATACTGGCTGAAATTAGATATTAGATATAAATCATATGTGGTTAGCATGTTTGCTTCCTCTTCCTAAAAGGCCTGAATTTTTAGTAACCATATTTTTACTCCCATCTTTTGTTGTGACATGGCTCAAATACCTTTTGGAAAGGAGCAGGAAATACATACACCATAATCAATAACTTAAGATAAACTATGCCCCCTGACAGCAGACAGGAAAGGTTACAGTACTTTCTATTACTCCTTTCCTAAAATTTTTAGTTGCAATAAACTGTGAAAGTTATTGGAAAATATAATTTTCTTGCATTTGGAACAACTGAAATGAGATATTCCATCTATTAAATTATGTCTCTACCCTAAAAAAAAATAAGAGCAATTATATCATAAATGGAATCAGTACTAGGCAATGTAATAATATTCTTGACACAGTAAAGTAAATCAGTCTCAGAAAAAAAAAAATAGCTATTTAAGCAGTGAAAATCTTCAGTGATAATCTCTGTCTCAGCAGGTTCTCTTAGAGGCAATAGTAACATTATAGTAATTTATGTTTACAAGCTTTACCCTTTCATCCACCATTCAACTCTTCATACTCTATAATAAAGTTCACACCTCCCCCAAAAGTAAACAGTAGATACCTTTTCTCATGTTTTCAAAACCAAGCAAAGTTAGATCCAACCTCTAATCACAAACTCCCTTTTAAATTCATTAATATGCTCAGAAAGAGATGAAAGAAAGGAAAAAAACACAAAAGTAATCCTAAACATAAAACTAAACTCCTAGTAGTATTCATGATTCTCTACCAATCATATATACATAAAAGAAACCCCATTAATTCTCAAACCTTTTATCACTGAAATCAACAAGCTTAGTTAGCCACTCCTTTCTAATCAAATTAATCTAACACTTTGCTGTTATATTCTCTTACCCCTGTCTTTCTTTCTTATACCCTATTCCTTTCACTATCAATCTAAATCCACCATCATGTTTAAAAATATTTCAACTCTTTCATGATTAATCCTACCTATTTTTAATGTATTTTATATCATCTATATCCTTAATGCAGCCTTTCAAATCAGATGGGCCAAATCCAAAAACAAGGAAACCATTAGTGAAATTAATACACTCAGGATTTATAGTAGTACAATCGAAATGATTTTTAGGTTAAGTAGATTTCGAGCAGCTAAATAAATAAAGGAAGGAATAGAGACTTCAATGAGTAAGAAACAGAGTAAAAATTAGATGGAGTTCAAAGGAACCAAAATAAATTAAAAACTCAGTGGACAGGTTAAATAGCAGATTAGACCAAGCTAATGAATTAGTATCCTGGCAGATAGATAACTTGAGGGAATTACTCTGAATTCATCATACAGCAATATGAGAAATTTAAAGGCATGGAAGACAGAATGAGAGGATCCAATATCCACGTAGTAAGAGCTCCAGAATAACAGAATAAAGACAACGGGAGAGAAGTGCTACATGAAGAGATGAATGGATGAGAATATTCCAGAGTTGAAGCATGATATATCCTTAGACTGGAAGGTCATACCAAGTTGCAAAAAAGATAAATGAAAATAACGCAGCAACTACAAAGTAAACAGAGAGAAAAAGCATTTTTATCTACAAATGAATGATAATTAGATCAACAGAAAACTATTCTTTAATAACAACAGAGGCTCCAAACTATCAAACTTCTACAGGATTTTCAGCCTTTATCTTCATATATTGCTAAGGCTTTCTCCAAAATTAAAAAAAAATTAAAAACCAGCTGCTTCAAAATATTAACATTCTTGGGGAAATGACAGATGAACTAACCCAGTGCCCATGTTACACTTACATCATTCCCCTGCTTACTTTCATGTATATGTTCACTTCTATTGAAGGAAAAAAACTTGTGCTATGGCAGAAGAGACTGTACCATTTTTACCTCTTAAATTGACAAAGTTTTCTAATCATAATGTTGGCAATAATCCAGATGTAAGCTGTAAAACTTTATAAAAGTTGGAACTATATAACAAGAATCTTTAAAATAGTGATTCCCTTTGGCCCAGTAATTCTAATTCTAGAAATGTAAACTAATAAGATAATTAGGAATTATTACTATATAGAATGGTAAATGCAATAATTTTTAAAATAATATATGTTGGGCACAGACAGACTCCCTTACAAAACTTACAAGTAGCAGGGCTTTAAACCAACTTATAGAAAAGAGAAAGTTCAGGATATAAGTGTCATAACAAAAGAATTTCAAACAGTCTAGGGAATAAGGAAAGGTTTCTTTTATTTATACTCTTTATTATTCCTCAGCAGTATGTCCAGCTCAATGTATTGCAACTATGTACACAGTTTTATTTCAGATTATGTTTAAAGTAAGAATGGACAAAAAAAGACTGGGAGGAAAGTGATTAAAATATTAACAATAATTATCTCTGGGTAAAAAATCTAAGAAGATTTTCATTTTGTTCTTCCAAGTTTTCCATATTTTCTCAATTTTTTTTTCTTTTTTAGCAATTAATATATACTGCCTGTCTAATAGGAGGGAATTACATTTTTTAAAGACATCAAAAGTAACTTTCACTTTATTTCAATTTTGGTAAATGCAAAAGCTTATAATGATACTTTACACTCTACAGTATATTCGCTATTATTTACTAGGTTATTTCAAGTCAATACAATTCTACTGCAAAGGATGAGACTACACATTCCACTCATTATAACTAGACCACGTCATATGCCAGTCAAGTATTCCAAGCATGCAAATGTGTTTTGATAAATACAACTATTTTTATTTTATGAAATAATGAAATTCTGATCTGTAGAATAAAATATAAACTGACATTTTCTATTTACTACATTTCAACAAACTCACAGTGAAGTTAAGAAAAACACTAAAATAAGAACAGGATCAGATTCAAAGAACAAAATGAAGAAAAAATCTGTCACTTATGACCAAGTACTTCATTTAGGGAGAGACAGGAAAGGATGTTTACTTCTCACTGGCCAAGTTCCCAGAGAAGAAGTGAAAAAGCTGCTACTTTCTCTATATTATAGAAATATAAAACAGTCTGACCTGATAGATGCCAAGAAATGTTAGAGCACCCATAAAAACTCAGTGGGTACAATGATTCATATACTGTTTAGCTAGAAGGAATTTCAAAGATCATGTAGTGTAACTCCCTTGATTTTAGTTTTGAGGAAAGCAGGTTCAAAGCAGCTATGCAACTTGCCTAAGGTCACAAAGAGAAGTCAGTGAACTGGCTGGGTTTAGCATACTAGTCTCCTGACTTCTAGTTTGGTGCTCTTTTACTCCATACCACCTTCTTATCCATTTCCCTTTATTTGAACTACACCTTGACCTAACTTATTTGCATTAATTAAGGGATATTATGTGCCTTAATTCAGGGGTACTGGCAGGACATATTTCCTCTTATTCTCTCATATCACCCTAATCCAACCTTCTGGTCTAAGGGGAGAATGCTCTCACCAGAAAGCAAGAAACCAGTTCTTACACCAGCTCTCTGTCACTAGCTATGCAACCCAAGCATGTTATTCCATCTCTGTACCTGTTTGCCCATCTGCAAAATTATGTTTGGTTCTCCCACCTTTTAGTTTCTTTAAAACTTCTTTATTCAAAATATTCACTGAATGCTAGGTAATGGAAACGACACAATCCTGCTTTCTTTCAGGTATTCAATTTACTAAAGCAGACATGAATACCAAACAAAATCTGAAGAAGCAGTAAAGCTTTACACAAATGTAGGCTATATTGTGTGTATGTGTGTATGTGTGTGTGTGTGTTTGTGCGTGTGTCTTAACAGAAAGCTCAGTTAGAATGTAGTATGATGGAAAGAACTAAGTATTTGGAGTCAGACTGGCCATGTCTAAATTCTGATACTGCAACCATGCTAAAGCTTTCATTTCTTTTTTCTGTAAAATGGAATTATTACAACTACCTTGACTGTATTATTTCTAAGTCTCATAATGGCTATGCCTAGGAATAAGAAGTATGCTTTCATAGCAATAGTATATTTCCTGGCACATAGTACTGAGAGATAGTGCTGGGTGCCTACATAATATCCAGCCTCCCCCTTTTCCTCACTAAGGAAATTTCCATTTTAGTAGATGAAACAAAGTGCTGAGATAAAATTTTCACTTCACCAGACTCCCTTGCAGCTAGAAGTAGTTACATGACAATTCCTGGCAAAGGGAAGCCCAGGATTTTGGAGAAAACTTCCAATTTTCCCTTTCTTTTTGCCTAGAATGCAGACCCAAAGCCTAAAGGTGTAATAGGCAAATAGGACAGAAACAACAAGGATGACAAAGCAGTGTGGAAGAGCCTAGGACCCCAATGGCTTTACTGAACTGCTACACAAGTCCTCAACTGCCTACTTTGGACTTCTTGTCTCAGATGAACTATAAATCCCTCTCTCACTAAGGATCATATAGGGCCTTGTAGGCCAATATAAAGACTGGCTTTTTATTCTGAATGAAATGGTGTAGGGCTTAGGGAGGGAAGTGATGTTGTATGACCTCCTGTGTTAACAGATTTGAGGGGGCAGGGAAAACGGCTATGAAGCTATTGTAGATTGTTACTAAATGGACTCAAATGAATCTTGCTTTCCTACATTCATATCATCATGTAGCCTCCTTCCACACTGACTCAAAGCTAGCCTTCTGACTTACTCTGACTAATAGTGTAATGGAAGTGACATTCTGATGATGGGCAGGGAGCTTCAAGAAGAGGCCTCATAGCTTCTGTCTTGTTTCTTGAAAACTCAGCTACTATTTAAAAAAGTCCAGATTATTCTGCTAGAGAGAGAGGACCCTGGAGGATGAGAGAGGCCATGTGGAAAGAGGCCATGTGGAAGAGAACCAAAGCACTCCAGCTGTCTCATCCATTCCCGCTGAGGCACCAGACTTGTGAGGAAGGCCACAGTGGACATTCCAGTCTAGCTTAGCCACCAGCTGAATGCAGCTACATAAGTGAGCACAGGCAAGACTAGAAGAAGAAACACCTCTTATACCTACAGAATTCTGAGATGAGTTTATTACACTACCATAGACATATGATACAGAGGTTACTGCAGCAATCCAGACAAGATAGCTCTTAGAGCCATAATGATAGCTCTAAGCAGTCTCTTCAATGTTCATTATTTTGTTGTTGTTGTTTTGCAGTACGTGGGCCTCTCACTGTTGTGGCCTCTCCCATTGCGGAGCACAGGCTCCGGACGCGCAGGCTCAGCGGCCATGGCTCACAGGCCTAGCTGCTCCGCGGCATGTGGGATCTTCCCAGACTGGGGCACAAACCCGTATCCCCTGCATCGGCAGGTGGATTCTCAACCACTGCGCCACCAGGGAAGCCCCAATTTTGATTATTAATTACTTTTTGTTGACTCTCAATAGATAAAAAGTAGGGATGGAGGTGTTAATAACATTATCATTATGTTAAAAAAGAAAAAACAATTTTCCTTCTCTTTCCCACTTTATACCTCTCCATCCCAACACTTTGAGAAGACGTAGATAGAGAAAATCAGTAAGGACACAGGTTGAGCATCTAAATCCTTAAATCTTTAAACATGCTTAAAGCAAACATAGCCCCATGCCCCTAAACTCATTAGTCACAGTGCCAACCAATTCATTTTTTGCTTAAGTTAGTTTGACTTAAGTTTTCCCTTACCACAAATAAGAGTCCCAAATAATGATAGGTCTAGCTCCCTGCTTTGAAACATGAAATTTTATCTCTGTAATTTAGTAATGATACCTGCAATTCCAGATCTATATATATATGATTTTTTTCCAATATCAAAACCAATGTTCCCCTGTAAGTGTTTGTGTTCTCTACCACTCTAGTCTCATTTTATACCACAGAACTGAATTTAGGGTCACATTTCCACCCTTGTTCCAAAGGATGCCACTAGTAATTTTTCATCTTATTTTGCATACTCTTCTCCCCTGAGCTTCTGGGAAAATTTTTTTTTAATTAATTAATTTATTTATTTATTTATTTTTGGCTGTGTTGGGTCTTCGTTGCTGTGAGTGGGCTTTCTCTAGTTGTGGTAAGCAGGGGCTACTCTTGTTTGCAGTGCGCGGGCTTCTCTTTGTTGCAGTGCGTGGGCTTCTCATCGCGGTGGATTCTCTTGTTGTGGAGCACGGGCTCTAGGCGCACTGGTTTCAGCAGTTGTGGCTCGCGGGCTCTAGAGCACAGTCTCAGTAGTTGTAGCACAGGGGCTTGGTTGCTCCACGGCAGGTGGGATCTTCCCAGACCAGGGCTCGAACCCGTGTCACCTGCACTGGCGGGCAGACTCTTAACCACTGCGTCACCAGGGAAGCCCTGGGAAATATTTCTGATCTCACTCAAACCATGTGAGTCTAGTGAGGTCTTCAATGCTCTTAACATGATCCTATAGATCTGTGGCCACAGTTGAATGATCTAAGGATGGACACCTCACTAAATTAAACCAGAGTTGACCCACATCCTGGCCAAACATGATTGATCCATTCATCCTGCAAATATTTACTGAATACCTATTACATGTGCTAGATGCTGTACTCAACACTGGACATACAGTGGTTTAAAAAAAAAAAAAAACGACATCCGTATCTACATTAAGCTAAACATGAGTTCATAATGAGGCAGAAAAAGCATTTGACAAAATTCAATATGCATTCACAATTAGAAACTCTCAGTAAACTAGAAATAGAGACCTTCCTCAATTTGATGACGAATATCTACAACAAACTTACAACTACCATTATATGTAGTGGTGAAAGACTAAATTCTTTCCCCTAAGATCAGGATCAAGACAAGGATGTCTATTCTCAGCACTCTTATCCAACACAGTACTGGGCATCCAAATCACTTCAGTAAGACAATAAAAGGCATATGGATTGAAAAGGAAGCAATAAAACTGTCCTGTCCCTATTAGAAGATAACATGGTCATCTACATAGAAAATCCCAAGAAATTTACCAGAAACTTCTAGAATAAAAGAGTTCAGTACTATCACAGGATACAAGAACACTCAAAAATCGATCATACTTGTGTGTACTGACAATGACCATGTGGACACCAAAGTTAAAAACACAATACCATTTAATAATTTTTGCTTAGATGCTCCTGTGAGATGATCCATAGTATGCATGCACATACCCTATCATATTGCTTATAACAACTTAGTTTGTCTTCCCTGCTTGACAATAAGACAAGCCTTCTCTAAGTACAGAGGCATTATCTGTCTTGTTCGTTACTGTGTCCCCAGCATAGTATCTAGTACATCATAGGTAATTAATAAATATTTTAAGGGAATTTAAAAAAAAGAAGAATATGCTTCAAGTTTCCTAAGTAGACTAGCAATCCCCCATATCCAAACCCAAAACTCTACCCTCCCCCACCAAAAGCTCTAGTTATAGAAAAAGTTTCAGGCAAAAAGAAAAGGAAGGTATTGAAACACACAAACAGCTAGAGTCAAAAATCAAGAAAATCCTCAAATTTATAATATGGAAAGGGCTTTCAGACACAAGTCTTTGTTCTTTTCAATTAAGTCATATATATTCAAGCACAAAAAAAATTATACAGTGAGTAAAATCTGAATTTTGTTAGTAACTGTTCTTTTAATGACTTAGGTTAATTTTCCTTTGTTACTTTTTTCCTTTATTTATTCAAATTCTTAGAACCTTTTAGGTTTCATTATCAAGTGACAGATACTAGAGCTACGAAAAACTAGTATAGCGTAATCACCATTCCACTGATCAATTTTACCAATTTTCCAGCAGTGGTTCTCAAAATCTTTTTGTTTATGTGGACTGAGGTGAAGGTGATGGGAGGCGGGGCACAGATTACAGATCTACTCTGGGATACAGATGGAAGCAATGGACTCTCAGAAAATTCCATGTGTGGAACACACACACACACACACACACACACAGTGGCAGGAGGTTAAGGGGTTCACAGATCCCTAAGCCAATCCAAGCATCCCAAGTTCAGAACCCATGTAGGTCTAGCCTTTTGTCAACCAGTTCCAGCTATTAGCTATTTCTTAGGAGCCTAATACGCAAAAAAGATTTTTAAGGAAAATATACCACATTCGCAGAAAAGGCATACAATAAGACCTTGATTAACTGACTTCCCAGAATACCTCCTTTACATAAAATCAACCATGTTAAAAATTTAAACAACTTCAAAAATTATATTAAGCAGAGCTCCAGATGACCAGAGAAACAAATCCTTCTCAGTGCCTAGATTCTATTTGTTCTCACATTTCTGAAGGTAAAACAGTTGATCTTCGTTCTGAACCTTCCCCATTCCTGAGCTTCCCAGGAGATAAAACATACAAACCCTGTTTTGTGTACACAGTCCTGACAGTATAAGAAATAATGATAATAGTTTCAAACACCTATTACTGACCATTATACTCCAACTGAAACTCTTAAAAACAAAGTGTAAAAAAAATTTTTAAAGGGCTATTTACACATTATATTTTTCTTTCATCTCTAAATGTGAACCACAAGTCATTTCCCTAGCCAGAACTTCTGTGAGGGGCTTTATCACCTCCTAGGATCATTCTGGAAATATTTGGAAATTCTGGTTGTGAAGATGACAATAGGATAGAGACAGATGATAGGCAGGGAAGTGACCAGGCAGAGCCAGATACTATGAAACAGAAAGCCAAAAGACTCCAATAAAATAATTACACCTACAAGTACATCAGAACAATCAAGATCAATCAAGATTTTCTCTCAAAGGAATATAAAATGATTAAATTAGTAAAATATAAAAATCTTTGTCACAGTATCTGACATTTATTCAATTATTACCATTATGACTAAAAACAGTCAAAAAGTGGGCAAAGGATAGTAGGATATCAAAATGAAGAAAATATGGGCAAAAACTAATTTTTATTTGTCATGCTTAATTTAGAGCAGATCTATCCCACAAAAGCTCCAATGTGCTAAAGTGTTAAACATTTTTTAGAATGACTAAGCATAAACGAAATAGATAACATGTAGCATACCTACTTCAAGCACAGTGTTAAGAATTTGGGAGCTTCAGAATAAAGAGATATTAAGAGAAAAAAGACTGCAAAGGAAAAGCCCAGAGATGCTCTTGTTTGAAAGTATACAATAAAAGGCAACCAAACTAAGATTATAAACAGATAGATAGATAGACGGACAGACAAACATGGAGAGAAAAAGAGAGGGAGGGAGGGAAAAAGGGAAGGAGGGAATCAGACTGGGGCTCTCATTAAATGTTTTATTTCACTGATTAGGATGAAGAAATAGAGAACAAGTTGTCAGTTTCTCAGAGCTGGGCCTGGGAACACAGCAATGAAACTATACAGAATACAAAAGAAGGTCCCTGAGGAAGTAAAACTAATTAGTCAATGCAAGATAAGTAACAGCTATTTACAAATAGAAACAATAAGAGAGCCAAGAGACTTGGTTGAAACAAGTTAAAAATTAGTGAGTGATAAAGTGTTTTAGTGGCAAATTGATAGAAATGTGGTACATGAAAGAAAACAAGAGCAACCTTCCAACTGTCCTTCATATTGGTCTTCATGTCTGCTGACGACACAAGGAAAAGAGGGTTTCAGAGCTAGAGATTTCATCAAGAAACAAGTTCTGGTGAGGAAATGATTTATAAATATACCAGATTTGGTATAGTAGTTGGGGGTGGAGGGATGGGAAGGGAAAGAAATGTCAGAGAGAGGTATCCAGAAAGCTTCATTCGACTGTATTGGTAATGTGTATTTCTTTAAATCGGTAGTGAATACAATGGTGTTTTATTACTCCCTATGTATCTTTTGATATGCCTATAACATTTTATTAAAAAATGAGGAAGGTATGATACAAAAAACTAAAGGAGAGTGCTATCTAATAGTAAAGATACTGGATTTCATTACTGAGAATGTAGTTTCGGAAGGCTATAGAATTCTAATGTAGGATCGTCCCCCGTCTGGAATTTCGAAGGTAATGGCCTCTCAACCTCTTAAAATTGTTCTAGTCTGAAAGTACATTTTCTTAAAAACATGATAAGAATTTTTAAGTTTAAATGCCATGTTACTGGGTATATTTCAATACCTAAGAAACATTAAGTATATATTTAAATTTGTGACCAATGTAATACATAAACTTCTTTTATAATTCCTAAAAATGAAGTTTCTTAGCTATTACTTAACTACATTTTCAGTATTATCTCAGATTTTTTCTCATATTATAAAGCTGGTGTCCACAAATATTAATATATCAGATAAAACAATTAAAATGCCACAAATGGGGGCTTCCCTGGCGGCGCAGTGGTTGAGAGTCCGTCTGCCGATGCAGGGGACGCGGGTTCGTGTCCCGGTCCGGGAAGATCCCACATGCCGCGGAGCGGCTGGGCCCGTGAGCCATGGCCACTGAGCCTGTGCGTCCGGAGCCTGTGCTCCGCAACGGGAGAGGCCACAACAGTGAGAGGCCCGCATACCGCAAAAAAAAAAAAAAAAAAAAAATGGCACAAATGTATTACGAGTCAAGTTGGTGTCTTAAATGCATTCTGAATTACAGCCTTAATTTAAAATATTTATACTTTATGGTATATTATTTTAATAATACTGTTTTTAATAATTCATAACAAACCCTGGTTATTACCCATTTGAAGGAATCATACACATTACACTCAACAATTCAGAATATGGAGTGCTTAGTTCTCTTAATTTTATAGTAGTATATAATAATCATAATTGCAAGCATGTTCCTCCTACAAAAGTCATATTCCATGAGGTACTACAAAAACATACATGGGAAGAAGTAGCAGTAGCCAACAGTAGTCTGTTCAGATATAAACCATAATTCGGGTCTTGACAGGTAGGAACTCTCATATATCTTCTGTCCTATAACTTAGCATACAAGTTTGTGTTTTAAAATTTGTTTCATTCAGCAACAATTTATTAAATGTCTACTATGTGTAAAGTTCTATTCTAGACACTGATGATACAAAGATGATCAAGCCACTCTTCCTATAAAGTAGTGGCTCAGATCTAAGTTCACAGAAGCATTATCTACTTTAATATAACTTTTTAAAAAATTTTAGTCATGTTATCTTAAAAAACATAATTTTAAGCCACTAAAGTATATGTAAAACAGAAGTAACTTTTTTTTTTTTTTTTTTTTTTTTGCGGTACGCGGGCCTCTCACTGTTGTGGCCTCTCCAGTTGCGGAGCACAGGCTCCAGACGTGCAGGCTCAGCGGCCATGGCTCACGGGCCTAGCCGCTCCGCGGCATGTGGGATCTTCCTGGACCGGGGCACGAACCCATGTCCCCTGCATCGGCCGGCGGACTCTCAACCACTGCGCCACCAGGGAAGCCCAGAAATAACTTTTTAAACCAATAATGTGTCACAAAAGTTTACTCATCTTAGCAATAGAATTATGAAGGCACAGGAAAAAGAAGTAGGTTAAAAATAATTTCTCCACATTGTATCCATTTTCTTACCAGGCCTACACATATATAAATATACCAAGTATAATAATTTTATAAACCAACCAAATCATAAATATGTTTATATTAGAACTGTAGAGGGCAATGAAAGAAAATTACATAAAACACAGTTCCTTCCTCCTCAAATTTTGATTACCATTCCTCAAACCTCATTTTAATCCAATAGGTTTGAAATTATGGAGATTTCATCTCTCTACTTCCTAAGCAATAAAAATGATCACATTTCTATCTACAAGTGTAGTGTTTTACAAGCATTCTAGAAGTATATACATTTTATTAAAATGCCTTGTATATCCAAAGTAATAACTTAAAACATCTATGATTTAATCACTTCATTAATATGGAAATCATTGTTTCAGCTCAATCATATCTCCTATTTAGTATTACTAAAATTATTATTGGTAAAAATGACATCTCAATTAAAAAATATAGTTAAAAATCATACCTATTTTAATAGCATGTGCAAATCTCAGGCTCTCACATGCTTCCAACACAGAAACACTTTTCACAACCAAAACTATCCATAATGATTAAGCAAAGGTAGGATATTAAAGGCAACAGAGAGAGAGAGAGATTATGAATAAGAAAACCGAAATTCTAGTCATGGTTCTGTCACTGATTTGCTATAAGACCCATGGCAAATTTTTAAATTGTGTTTCAATATTTTTTTCTAAAACAGTCATTTAGCTCTAATTTTAACTCAAACTTTACATTATATCCATTATGAATCCTATAAACAACTTTTGTTGTCATGATGATTTCGGATTGTATGCTTCCTTTTTCCCCCCATTCATTATCTAAGTTTAGCAGGAAGTCCCAATATCCCTGTATAATTACTTAACGTGTATCTTTCCTTCCACAATTTAAGTTCCCTGAGAGAAGGAAGTATATTTGATCACTATTAAACATTTTGATCCTTCTTTTATGACCAGGCCCCAGAATAATGCTTCGAATACAGAAAGTGCTCAGTCAATATTTGTTGAATGGAGAAATGGCTGCTCAAAGTTGACATACTGAGTGAGAAGTAATACCTGAGAGAAAAAGAAGAAGAAGAAAAAAAAAAAGAATCATACTAACCACTAAAGTCATCTGGTACAGGAATAAGGAGTACTACATATTTCAAGAAAGAGTCAAACTTTCTATGTATGTTATGTAAATCAGGCAGCAAAATGTGACATACACTACATAAATGTAATTTCTAAAAACAATGTTAAAAATCAATGCTTCCTATGTTTAAAGGGTTAAGAATACTTTATTTGGAAAATATACTTCATTCCCCATTGATGAGACATTAAAATATGACTGAATACATAATAAAAGAAAACTACATTTTAATCACAATTTAAAATTGGTAACTTTGAAGTATGACTTGATATCGTATTACAACACATTAGGTCACATTCTCCAAAGTGAAGAACCAACTTTTCCACTGGTATAAGGAGCACCCCAAAGGAAAATAAACAGTCACAATAAGACTTCAAGCTATCTTATTCTTTACTACCAAATAGAACAGAGTTTATAAAATGACATGTTCCATTATGGGTGGGGTTAGATAACAAAAACCTACAGAGAACCAGTCAATAACCATAACTAGTTTCCTTATATCTATTCACATTAACACAAGAACTACAGGTTAGACAGGCTGAACCACAAAAAAACAGTTAGAGGATAACAGGTAGGCTATAACTGAAGATCTATAGAATGTCACTAAGGCATTATGTATAAAGGAAACACTTAATAACAATAATAATAATTTGAAATTCCCCTCCCCCACTCCAGGTTGTCAATCAGCATTAGTGTTAGTCATGCTACTGAATGTAACCAAATGGCAATAACTTTTGTTCCCATATACTGTCCAATAAGCTGGATTTCCTTCAAATATACAAAACAAGTAAAAATGCATCAAAAGAAAAATATAAGAACAATTACTGACCCAAGTACTATAGTAATTCAAAAGTAAATTATTCATGGATTACTTTTGCCATTATCTAGAGCACTCTAGGGTAAACAAATGTGAAATGTTAGAGTTGCTTTCCCTCAATATTTTGGTTAAAAAAATACAACCAGGTAGAATTCAGCATGGACAATAAGCAAATGAAAAACTACCAAACCTCTGTCAGGAGATGCAGTTAAAATAATGAGATATTTTTCATACCAAAATGAATTATTTCTCTCCCAGGCATTTACCCAAGAACAATAAAAGCATAAATCCACTGAAATACTTGCACACAAATGTTCATAGCAGCTTTATTTGTAATAATCAAAACTTGGCAATGACCCAAATATCCATGTACAGGTAGATGGATAAACAAATTGTGGTATATCCATACAATGGAATATTACTCAGCAATAAACAGGAACAAACTATTGCTATATACAAAAGCATGGTAGAATCTCAAAAATCACTATGTGGAGTGTACGAAGTTATGTTTTAAAAAAAAGTACACACTGTAAGATCCTTTCATGTAAAACTCTAGAAAATGCAAATGAATCTATAGTGATAGAAAGCAGTTTTCTAGGCCTGGGAATTGGGGAAGACGGTGTAATGGCAAGATTACAAAGGGACACAAAGAAACTTCAGGGAGTGATAGACATGTTCACTGTTGATTGCAGTAATGGTCTCATGAGTGTAGAGGTGTGCCAAAACTTATCAAATTGTGTATTTTAAATATGTACAGTTTATTGAATGTCAATTAGATTTCATTAAAGAAAGGGTTTTTTTTAAAAAAAAGAGAAAGCCTTTTTAATTATCTTATTCCCTATTGTAGACATGGTCATATTTTCCTTTTATTAAATTCAAGGTTGTTCATTAAAAATCTCTACTCAAGTTAGGATATCTTGGTTCTAGTCTCAGCTCCCTTACTTAGTGATGGCAGACAAATCACTTAACCTCTCTGGGTCTCATTTTTCTTATCTGTAAAATGAGTTTAGGCTAAGTTGATATATGCCCATCTCACTTAATATTCTGTGGATCTATAGACTAGTAGCCTCAGCTTTTTATCATATTATATTGTTCCAAGAATTCTATAGTAAATCAAGTCACATCTGTGATGGGAGAAAATGTTTATTATAAAATTCAACAGTAAACCTCTATAATTGTTTAAAATATTAAAATATAAACTATATAGTGAAAAGAGCATCGGTTTAGATTTAGATAGAGCTAGTTTCAAATTCCAGTTGGGCTAACTTGCTATGTAACATGAACAAGTAATTTTATTTCTCTATGCCTATACAATATACAATAGCCAAGATATGGAAGCAACTCAAGTACCCATCAATAGATGAATGGATAAAGAAGATGAGGGGTGTGTGTGTGTGTGTGTGTGTGTGTGTGTGTGTGTACATATATATATATTTAATGGAATATTACTCAGTCATTAAAAAAAATGAAATCTTCCCATTTTGACTACATGAATGGACCTAGACGGTATTATTCTAAGTGAAATAAGACAGAGGAGAACAAATACTATGTGATTTCACCCATATGTGGAATCTAAAAAATAAAACAAATGAACAAACAACAAAATGGAAACAGAGTTATAGATACAGAAAGCCAACAGGTGGTTGCCAGACGGGAGGGGGTGAAGGGGAGGAAAAAAATAGGTGAGGGAGATTAAGAAGTACAAACTTCCAGCTGCAAAATAAATGAGTCATAGGTATGAAATGTACAATTTGGGGAATATCATCAATAACTATGTAATATCTTTGTATGGTGACATATCCTGACTAGACTTATTGCAGTGATCATTTGAAATGTACAGAAATACCAAAGCACTATGTTGTGTAACAAGAACTACCATAGTGTTATAGGTCAATTATATTTTCAAAAACAAGCAAATGAACTCATAGAAAAAGAGATCGGATTTGTGGTTACCAGAGGTGAGGGGTGGAAGGAGAGGGAAAAGTTATTTTAAAAAGTTATAAAACTATTTGCATGCTTTAGACTTTATTGTAATACATGAAATAATTACCATATTATTAGCATAAATTAAAACAACTACCACTTTAAAAAGTATCTCTCACTATACATTTTAAAAGACAAGAATTTGGTTACTCATGATGATGAGGAAGGTTAGACAAGAATACTTATTGAGTGCCCACTAAGTATCAGGCACATAAAATAATAAATGCTTTATTTCATGTAATCTACATAAATAAACCAAGAAAGCAGAAAGGGGATAAGGAGTGCTGGAAGGTAGGGTGGGAAGTACTGCTACTTTTATATAAGACAATCAAGGAAATGCTCTCTCTCTCATAAGGTATTATTTAACAGGGACTTTAGTATATTTTAATTCATAAATCATTTTTCTACTCAAAATATCACTGCATCAGTAGCCAAAGATTTCCCCGGCTAAACAATTTAAGAAGTCATCCCTTTAAATTGGTGTATGCATGAACAGAATACAAAATATTTCAAACACCATGCTGCAAGTTAAATTCCCCCAAAGAAAAGATCCAACAACTATTAAACAGAAAAAGTTTTCAACTGAAACTACGATACCTCGTGAAAACTAAGCATTTGAGAGCTTTCATTTGCTTTTCTCTTAGCTCTTTGAGTTAAAATATCTTTCATCATATGAGAAAGAAGTCATAAGTGACTAAAAAACTTTTAAGTGGTGAAATCTGCATATTCCAAGTAAAAGGAGTAAATATGATATAAAGGAAAGCTATTTTTTAAAAAATAGGCTTTATCAGTGTTAGGTTCACAGCAAAATTGTGTCGAAGTTCATAAAGATATTTTTTAAAAGTTTACATTCTTTACATCTTTTTGGCTGTTGACCTCAAAGAATAAAAGCAGCACAATGCCTTATTTCTCAAGCTGTTGACAAAAGTTTAGAACCAGCAAATGTATCAAGGCCAATTTCAATTTTTAAATAATGTGCCTGTTAAAACAGAAAAAAAAAAAAACCCAAGAAACATAATTTTGGGCAGCCTTCTAAATGAAAAATAGGAAGTTTTATTTAATTTCCCCTGCCTGCATGCATTTGGTTCCCATTATCCCACTCTCCTAGAACATCTTTTTCTCTTAATAAAATTCTACCTATCCCTTGAGCCAGTTTAAATTTCACCTGCTCCCTAAAGTTTATCTTAAAGTGACCACTCCCTTCTCTGAAGTCCTATAGCAACTACCTGTACAACTCACTTAGAAATTGCGTGTGACCTCCAGTCATCTCTTCCATTGCTATCCTGAAATATAATTTCAATCTTGGACCTGTAACTATTCATGAGATGGTCTTAGCAACTCAATTTAGTTCTAGAGCACCACTGTCAGTGAATAGTCCCTAACCACATGCAGCTGTGTATATTTAAATTTAAATTAAACTAAAAAGACAGTTCCTCAGTTGCACTAGCCACAATTTACATACGGCCAGTAGTTACTATATAGGGCAATAAACAAAATGATATATAACATTTCTACCATCCTAGGAAGTATTACTGAAGAATGCTCTTCTAAAGGGTAGTGGCCAGGTCCAATGTTCATTTGTATATACCACAGTTCTTAACATAGTACCTGGATATGGTAGGCACTTCAATATTTGATTTAATAAAGACAAATTACTGTAGTGAAAGAGATGGTCCTACAAGCATGTCTTGTTTGATTAGAAGTCTTTTAAGAATTTAAACAAATATTTTAAAATTTAGAGTATATCTCCCTGCAAAAAGGCAGTGAGAGCCCATATGGAAACAACCACAGCCAAGAAATGATTGACACCAGCTGCTTTTATACTTGTCGATTCCACATTGTGTGTATGTTCCCTACATTCACCTGCTTCACTATTTTGTTACTTGCCTAGATCCTGAAGGCATGTTAGTTGCGACGTCTGCTCTATATTCTATGGACATTTAAAAATTATTTTTTGGGCTTCCCTGGTGGCACAGTGGTTGAGAATCCGCCTGTCAATGCAGGGGACACAGGTTCAAGCCCTGGTCTGGGAAGATCCCGCATGCCACACAGTAACTAAGCCCGTGAGCCACAAATACTGAGCCCGCGTGCTGCAACTACTGAAGCCTGTGCACCTAGATCCTTTGCTCCGCAACAAGAGAAGCCACCACAACGAGCACCCACTGCAACGAAGAGTAGCCCCCACTTGCCGCAACTAGAGAAAGCCCGCGCGCAGCAACGAAGACCCAATGCATCCAAAAATAAATAAATAAAATTTTTTAAAAATTATTTTTTATTAACTAATATAAGAATTAATTTTGATCAGTTTTCTAAAGCTATAAATAGTGTACTTTAAATTGAATGGCTCCAGTTTGATACATAATCCTTTCAACAATGCAAGCCCTTAAGTAAACTGTTCTTTTTACATAAACGAAAGGTTCTGAATAAGAAATTTTCATACGGTGTCTAGTTGGCAATGCCTGAATCATAAGAATTAATCGCCTTTCAGGGAGAGCCTCTCAAATACATGTCTTAATAATGTAACTTTTGAAATTAATTTTTTTAAAACGTTCCTTTGGGGACTACTGAAACAAAGAGAATGTGTCTATTTTAACTTCACAATAATACCAAAATTCATTTGCTCAAATATGATTACAGCAGTAGGTACACAATGGCATTCCTACTGACTGAATTAATGAATTATATCCTTGCCTAGATATGAAAAAACTTGTTGCAAGTATCATCAGATAAAAACAAAATGTTAGTGTTCAAATAGTGAAATAGTGAACTGTGAAATACTGGTTTTATAACTCTTTCCTGAACTAAATATTTGTTATTTGTTTTTTTGCTATTTGTAGGTGTTTTATGGTATCTACATACACTAGATTTTAAAAATTATCTACTTTCCTCAGCTTCAGCCACTTCTCATTATCACACCAGCTCTTTATCTGTAACTGCAGAAAGCCAAGTTATTAACAGAAAAACAAGTTTCTGTTTTACAAAGAGGTGGAATGTGAACTGGTATCCTTTCTTAGCTCAACTCCAATAATTAAGCCTAAAAGGATATCTTTTCCAGAGTTGCTTATTGTCAGTATCACTCCCTTCTCTTTCTACAAGATCAGAACAAACAACAGCCTAAGTTTTTGCTCCTTAATACTAGTTCTAACTAAAAATTGTTTTTAAACTAATGCAATAACAGTTAAAAGCTCTGATATGGAAAAAGTCATTTGATAGATTTTTTAAAATTAGATTAGATCAATTTCCTTTTACTTCTGAAAAGAAATACATGAACCATTATTCTAAGAAATGAGGAATTTTATTTTTGGCTTACAGTCTTTCAAATAAGATACTCATGGAATTAATAAAAAGTTTTAAAAATTACTTTTAAAATGCTAGATTTAAATGAGCTCTCAAGCTCAAGCACTTATTCAGCAATTAAAATAATTTCTAAACATAGCCAGCAGGTTCAAAAACAGTTTCATGCATTTTAAAATATCCTGTGATACATTTTTAAAAAGTAATCTAAAAAGATAAGTCGAGAAACTGGTATTAATAAAAACACACAACACAGAGTAATAAAGGGAATGCTACACACACACACACACACACACACACCACCTGCCCCTCCAGTTCTCTAAGATGGTATTTGAGGTTGTCAGCAAAAAAAAAAGCTTCATCTAATTTCAGTGATAGTAAAAATGCTTAAGAATACAGTACAGAATTTCTAGCTAACAATACTCTATAGTATATTAGAAAGTAGCTAAGAGAGATCTTATGAAGTTCTCATCACAAGAAAAGAAAACTTGTGACTATGTGTGATGATGATGTTAACTAGATTTGTTGTGATAATCTTTTAGCGACATATACATGTATCAAATCGTTATGCTGTATACCTAAAACTATTACAATGTTATACTGCAATTACATCCTGATTAAAAAATAAAATTTAAAATACAGAATTTCTAGAATAAGTTGTTTTAAGATCTCAACATGAAGAAACTGGACAAATTACTACTAATCATCGTTTGCTGTCTTCTACACCTGAGATCAATTAAACTCCAACTCCTAAAAGCAAACACAACACATACTCTCCTAAGAGAATAATGGACATAAAATATGATTTCAAACTCAGTCTACTTTCCTGTAAATCTCTGATATATACACTTTACATATTTTAATATATTAAACTTCTAAGACATTGTTTTACTTCACTTGAAAACCCATTTAACATTCATTCAGCACAAAGTACTTTAATACTTTCCAGTTAGTGTGAACCCAAACCTCTTGACTCACTGCAAAAAATGTCTTTAAACAGACATAATTCTTTTCTAAACAAAACTAAAACATTTCTTTATTCAAATATAAATAAAAATATTTCCATAATCCACAAGAAACTTTTCTGTCTTCCTTAAATTCAAGGTATTAAAATAAGCATTCATTATATAGCACTGTTCAATAGAACTTTCTGTGATGATCGAAATGTTCTATATATCAATGCTACCCATATGGCAGTCACTAGCCACATGTGGCTACTGAGCACTTAAAATGTGGCTAATGTGAATGAAGAATTAAATTTTAAATTTTATTTAATTTCAATTAAGTTAAACTTTAATAGCTACATGTGACTAGTGGCTACTGCACTGAACAACAGTTATACCCTACCAAATGATCACAACTAGGTACAATACCTCAGTGCAATATATATTAAAAGAAGAGCATCAAAGGAAGCAACCCAAGTGTCCATTAATGGATGAATAAACAAAATGTGGTATATACATACGATGGAATATTATTCAGGCTTTAAAAGGAAGGAAATTCATGCTATAACAAAGATGGACCTTGAAGACATTAAGCTAAGTGAAATAAGCCAGTCACAAAAAGATATACACAGCATGATTTCACTTATACGTCAAATTCATAGCGACAGAAAGTAGAAGAGTTTTTGCCAGGACCTGAGGAAAGGGGGTAGTGAGAAGTTAATGTTTAATGGGTACAGTTTCAGCTTTCCAAGATGAAAAGAGTTCTACAGATGGATGGTGGTAATAGTTGTACAACACGGTGGATGTACTTAATGCCACTGAGCTATACACTTAAAAATGCTTACCATGGTAAATGTTATGTGCATTTTACCACAATTAAAAAACTTTTTTAAAAGCATCATAATCTGACCAAATAAGTACTTCTGATAAAAGAGCTAACTGGAAATCTAAAGTCACCAAAAAAGGAAATACAGTGCTTTTTTTTACAGAAGAAAACATCAGATTTGCTGAAAAAAAGTTATAGTAACCCCATTAGGAATCAAGTTGTATTACATTATCCCACTATAGCCAAGAGCTGAGCATTTTACTTCTACAGGATCTAGGTGGACAGAGAATATTGTCTTTTTTAAGAAGGCACAAGGTTAGACAGAGTAAAGTCAAAGCTGAATTGCAAAGTATTGATACTTAGTGTTTTGTTGTTTGGTTTGGTTTGGTTTTAGGCACTGGCAATAGAGCTGGCCTTGAGCGAGTCACATATTGAGCAACAAGAAAAATAAAACCCAGAAATACATTCAATTAACTGTATAGCTATTTTTAACTTCCTTAGAAGAAAAGATGAACTCTATTTTAGTGGTAGGACATAATAAAAGTACAGTTCTCAGATTGTAAAGAGCATAGCAAGGAAAAACTAGGGTAGGGATGAGAATACTACCACTAATAAGAAATTACTTAGGCACAAGAAAGGGGGATAAAATTAATGTAGATAACAAAAACAAATAGATCATCCTTTTTCTCACAAATCTATCTGAATGTATTTAGGCCCAAATGCTATGATCACTAGAAGTGTTAACATGTTAAAACAAAATATTTTAGGAAAGTTATTAGATGCTCAAGTGGAAAAGGGCTTATAAAATGAAGTTTATTCTAAGGTGTTTTTTTTTTTTTTTTTTTTTTTTTTTTTTTTTCCGGTACGCGGGCCTCTCACTGTTGTGGCCTCTCCCGTTGCGGAGCACGGGCTCCAGACGCGCAGGCTCAGCAGCCATGGCTCACGGGCCCAGCCGCTCTGCGGCATGTGGGATCCTCCCGGACCGGGGCACGAACTCGCGTCCCCTGCCTCGGCAGGCGGACTCTCAACCACTGCGCCACCAGGGAAGCCCTCTAAGGTGTTTTAAAAACTTTTTTATTTAAAGCAGTTTATAAGATATTTGCCCCCACAAACTAGAAATAAGTGCAGACTAAATTTTAACATCAGAGAGATATATATTATTCCTTTACAAGATATAAAATGAGTAATTTTTCAGTGCACTAATATGTCTCATGCATATAAAATACTCACTTTGCAAGTCGATATTGTGGGTAACATGATTGGCCTATTTTAACATATATAATTTATAAATATAGAAAACATCATTCAACTTCATTAGTAATAAATTCTTTAAATGATTTTTAAATTATGTATGAACTTTAAACCATGATAAACTCTCCAGAAGTTACACACTACTACTGCTGGAATCATTATGCCTCTACAATATTTTTATGTTATAGAAATTCTACAAAGGATTTTGATACTACCGTGAATACTCACAACTAGGTGGCAAACTATATATTGCCTTTATAGCTGTTCTGTTCTCTTGAAAAAAAAAATGACATTCATTTTTAAAATAGCTTTAAAAATGTTAACCATTTTTTAAGCATAGTAAAGAAAAAGATTACAACTTTAAAAGTTAATAAAACTAGAATTGTATAGAGTACTAAAATGAGGGACAGGAGTCAGAAGATAACGGTTTAGGTTAAAGCAGGCATTGGCTGAGTAAACATGAACACCTGTAAACTGGGTATAATAATTCCTCCCTATGCCTAACTAAAAGGGTCATCTTAAGAATCAACTGAAATAATACATATAAAAGTGCTTTATAACTCAAAAATGCTTCACAAACATAGAGTGATATTGCTATTAGTAATATTACTCATATTTTTTCAACATCTTCCTTTATTTTGTATGAGGTAACCAACCAACACCAGTTTCATTTCTATAATTACCATTACAGTACAGTAAAATAAAGAGTATCTGCCATCTTGCTAACTTCAAAGAAAAGGAAAGGAAAGGTCCACTTTTTTTTTTTTTTAAGATTTAGTGAAGTGGTTTTTTCTAGGGATTTGATAAGTAAGAATTTTACTTTAGATCTGATATTTAAGATTTCCAATCCTTAAAAGGACAAACCAAAACTAAGTGTAGAATTTTGTATAGAGTTTTATGAGGTTTTAACACAACGAAAACATACACCAGAACAAAAATTTATAGTAAAATGAACTCTCCTGATGCTGGACTGCAAAGACAAGGTTTCCATAGCAACAAAATGAAAAGTCAATTATCCTAACCAATAAGCAACAAACAACTGGACATTTACTATAACTTACACATCAAAGGTCAAACATATTCAATTAGAGTTGATATTATTTATTAATATTCAGAAGTATATTACCACAAGTCTGTTTCTCCAGTGCTGAAATGTGAGGGACCATTTTGGAATTTGCAGATATATAATCTTAGTTCAAATTTATAAAAAGTCCAAAAGCCTCTAGGAAAGGACAAAATAAGGATCTGAACTTATTTAAACTGCTTCATGAAATCTCTGAATTGTTCTATTGCTCAATATTTACAATGCGCATTTTTTGCATGACAAATAACAGACTCTTAAATGAAAGCTCAATCCTAGAAGTTCATCATTTATCAAACTATCATTTTCTTATTATTCTTACACACATAACTTCAGCATACTGATAATTTAAATTAAGACAATCATGGAAATACGCACATCTTTCAGATAGCTATCCTCATTATATCCTCTATGAAGCAAAAGAGGAAAGAAAAGAGGGGAAAACAACCTATGAAGTATGATCAGTTCTCTAGATCTCTTATGCCCAACTTCAGCCAGCCTGTCAACCACAAAACTTAAATATTTAACTTAAAGAAAAATGAAGTAATCCTAAAACATAAACCTGCAGGGGAAGGATTACTGTTTATTATATACCAGGAACTTTATGTACATCATTTAAAAAAATACATCAGGGAAATGCAAATCAAAACCACAATGAGATATCACTTCACACCGGTCAGAATGGCTATCATCAAAAAGAACACAAATAACAAAAGACAGAAAAAGAAAAATATCGTATGATACTGCTTACATGCAGAATCTAAACAAACAAAAAAATGATACAAATGAAATTATTTACAAAACAGAAACAGACCCACAGACTTAGAGAACTAACTTATGGTTACCAGGGTGGAAGGGTGTGGGGGAGGGAGAGTTAGGGAGTTTGGGATTGACATGTACAAGCTGCTATATTTAAAATGGATAACCAACAAGGACCTACTGTATAGTGCAGAGAACTCTGCTCAATATTATGCATCAATCTAAATGGGAAAAGAATTTGAAAAAGAATAGATACATGTATATTTATAACTGAATCACTTTGCTGTACACCTGAAACACAACATTGTTAATCAACTATATTCCAACATAAAATAAATTTCAAACAAACAAATGCTGGCAAGGATGTGGAGAAAAGGGAACCCTCATACACTGTTGGTGGGAATGTAAATTGGTGCAGCCACTGTGGAAAACAGTATGGAGGTTTCTCAAAAAACTAAAAATTGAACTACACAAGACCCAGTAATTCCACTCCTGGGTATGTATCCGAAAAAAACAAAAACACTAATTCTAAAAGATACATACACCCCAGTGTTCATAGCAGCATTATTTACCATTGCCAAGATATGCAAACTACCTAAGTGTCCATCCACAGATGAATGGATAAAGAAGCTGTGGTATATATACAATGGACTACTACTCAGCCATAAAAAAGAATGAAATTTTGCCATTTGCAGCAACATGGATAGACTTGGAGGGTATTATGCTAAGTGAAATAAGTCAGACAAAGACAAACACTGTATGATATCACTTACATGTGGAATATAAAAAATACAACAAACTAGTGAATATAACAAAAAAGAAGCAGACTCACTGACATAGAGAACAAATTAGTGGTTACCAGTGGGGAGAGGGGAGGAGGTAGGGGCAATATAGGGGTAGGGGATTAAGAGGTACAAACTATTATGTATAAAATAAACTACAAGGATATACTGTACAACATAGGGAATATAGCCAATATTTTATAATAACTATAAATGAAGTATAACCTTTAAAAAGTGTAAATCACTATATTGTACACCTGTAACTTACATAATATTGCACATCAACTATACTTCAATTAAAAAGAAACCTTACAATAGCCCTGAGCCAGAAATTATCACCATTTTTATAAGAAAATTTGCCTCATGGAGCTAAATAACCCACAAAGTCAGACAGCTAATTTGTGCTAAATATGGGATTTAAACCTAGATCTGTATGATTTCAAAACTTTACCTACTAGACTGGTGATGTCAACTAGGCCTTAAAATTATTGATCAGTAAATTTCCAAAAAGAAATTTGGCAGATATATATAAGATTACTGATTTATTATTTTGCCAGTTAGAATATAACTATCAATTATTCTAATCATTTCTTAAAAGAGTACATTTTGACATCAAGAATGGAAGGATATAAAGAGAAGCAGAAACAGCAAAATCTCAGAATGGAGCACAGTCCACATCTCTACTTATAAACTGGCAACTTTATATAGACATACACAGAATACATACTCATACAACATTGTCCTTCGGGTGAAAATATCATCATGAACAGCACTGGTCCATGACCTACTAGTTGTAACATGCTTAAGTATCTTCAAAAAAAAATGCATACTTTTAAAACTCAACGCTTCCTTTTCTTTATGTACCAAACTGATAATGCATCAAGAATTGATAGGGTCAAGTGTCTTTATTGTCACAGGCACTTCTAACTGACAGGCTCATTAGTAGATAAAAGAATACTTTCCCTCTCCTCAAGGCTCCCAAGAGAACAGAAAATGAGATAACTTTTACTGATACAGCAAGAAGTAAGTTTTGCTGTTTACAAGTATACCTGTTTTCTAAGGAGGACTGATTCTTTTAATATATAAGGTCTTGTTTGATGAACACTTGAGGAACTTGGCTCTGCCTTTTGAGAGGAAGAATTTGAGGGAACTGAACTGTTCTTCTTTAGGGAGAGAAGAATTTGGAGTTTTGATGGCAAATAAGAAAGAAAGGATTGAAGAATAGACCTGAAGTTGAGGAGAGAGGAGCCAACCATGGGACATGAAACTGGGTATACTATGGGGGAGAGGACTAAGTGAAATATAAGTATCTTTGCTGAAACCAATTAAGTTGTTACATGCCTATAAACATGTGTAGAAACAGAAACCCAGGAAGCATAGGGTGCCCTGAGAATTTAAGTGCTTCCCACCAGGAAAACAAATCTTGGGGAGACTTAGGATTTCCATAGGCCATAAGATTGTGGGTTCAAGCCTATCCTACCTAGAGCTTGAAAGTAAGATCTGTCCTTCAGATCAACTAGCTAGTCATCAAGAATAATCCTAATGAAAAAGCAAACATTGGCATTGTTGAGAGAGAAGTAATGATATAAAATAAGAGATGCTGCACAAAGTGAAAGGCTAGGTTAAGAACTTGAGCAGACAGGAGATAGGGGGTGGTTACTGGAGTGGGGTGAGTCTGGGAAAAGGAGGAGCAGAGAAAAATGCCAAAAGAAGAAAGAGAAACTATAGTATATGGGTTAAGAGGAATTTGTCCTCTCAAGTCAAAGAGCATCTTGGTTCATGCCAATTATGTGACCATGGAGGTTATTTCCTTTAAACTTTTGATTTCTTGCCTATAAAGTAGAGATAATAGTCCAAATTCAGTAGAATTGTCTTAAGGATTCAGTGAAATAACATCAATATAAATTAGTTATAATTTGTTTTTAATAATATAAAAAATTGTTATTTTTATTATTACTTGCTTCAGTTGTATCTAGACTTTGTTCCTTCTGCCAGTAGAAAATTCTCGGTCTGAGATGAGGAACTAAATTATTACGACTAAAGGTAATAAACTTAAAATCATGTACGTGTCAAGTGGCCCTACCCAAAGAAAAATGACGCGATGCAGTTCTGCTCCCTCAAAGAGACCATAACAAAACAGGAAAAAAGTTTTAGGTAATAAACTTAAACTCTGGGGACTTTTAGACATGAGCCTGTTATTTATTCAACAGACACTAACAAGTAGCTACTATGTACAAGTTGCTCTGCTAAGAACTAAAGGCGTAAAGGTGAAGACAGGACATATAGTTCTTTTTGTCAAAGATTTTAAGCATTCAACACAGCAGAGAAAATGAGGCAGGATGCAAACAACTATGGTGCAATACAATGTATGGTAAAAGTCATGAGATAGAAAATATCCTACGTAAGTTTTGAGGAGACATTATACATGACTTGGGGAAAATAAGAAAAAAAATTAAAAAGCAGATCTAAACTAGGCCCTAAAGAAACATTCCAGTTGAAAAAATAAAACAATAAAATACAGACAGAATATAGGTGAGGAAAAATCACTAATCATGCTGTGCCTAAAAAATAGGCTGTTTGCATGAAAAGAGTTAAGAATTAAAAGGTATTTTGGGGGGCTTCCCTGGTGGCGCAGTGGTTGAGAGTCCACCTGCCGATGCAGGGGACAGGGGTTTGACCGGATCCTCCGGTCCGGGAGGATCCCATGTGCCGCGGAGCGGCTAGGCCCGTGAGCCATGGCCACTGGGCCTACGCGTCCGGAGCCTGTGCTCCGCAACGGGAGAGGCCACAGCGGTGAGAGGCCCACGTAACACACACACACACACACACACACAAAAAAGGTATTTTGGGGGGCTTCCCTGGTGGCACAGTGGTTAAGAATCACCTGCCAATGCAGAGGACACGGGTTCAAGCCCTGGTCCGGGAAGATCCCACATGCTGTGGAGCAACTAAGCCCGTGTGACACAACTACTGAGCCTACGCTCTAGAACCCACAAGCCACAACCACTGAGCCTGCATGCCACAACTACTGAAGCCCGTGTGCCTAGAGCCCATGCTCCGCAACAAGAGTATCCACTGCAATGAGAATCAACGAGGAGCAGCCCCTGCTCGCCGCAACTAGAGAAAGCCCGCGAGCAGCAATGAAGACCCAATGCAGCCAAAAATTAATTAATTAATTAATTAAAAGAAAAAAAAAGAAAGAAAATCCTCCACAGGATTGCCTTTGCACCTGCGTCAAAAATAAATTAAAGGGCTTCCCTGGTGGCGCAGTGGTTGAGAGTCCGCCTGCCGATGCAGGGGACACAGGTTCGTGCCCCAGTCCGGGAAGATCCCACATGCCGCAGAGCGGCTGGGCCCGTGAGCCATGGCCGCTGAGCCTGCGTGTCCGGAGCCTGTGCTCCGCAACGGGAGAGGCCACAACAGTGAGAGGCCCGCGTACCGCAAAAAAAAATAAATAAAATAAAAATTAATTAATTAATTAATTAATTAAAAAGAAAAAAAGGTATTCTGGGGCCACGGCAATGACAGCTTTCAGCCCTGAGCTAAGGAATTAGGACTGTATCTCACAAGCAGTCAGGAGTCACTGAATGCTACAGACAACTTCTGAATCTAGCAGCTATACATAGTCTAAACAAAAACAGAATGAGACTGAAAAAGTAGAGGTGGAATATCAAGATATTGTAATCATCCAAATGATAATGAGAGCCCAAACTTGGGCAGTGGCAAAGCAATGAATGAATTCAATTTACATAAACAGAAGAATCAACTGAGGAGGCTGAGACAGCAGTCAAATGAAAGTGACCAGCAGATCTTTCTAACACGGGCAACAAGAGAAAGAATGATCACTTTCAGAAATACAGCCAAGTCAGATGTAGTAAACGGGTCATAGAATTAGTCATAGAAATCAGTCATTTATTTATTAAGCATTATTTATTCAGGCATATTTCAAGTGAAAGCCATATGTCAGGTGCTAGGGGCATAAAACTGAGTAAGACATAGTTCCTGTCCTGAAAGTGGGAGACACACATATAATTTAACAATTAACTGCCATATTGGATGATATATTCAATCACAGGAGCTGCAAAATGAGAAGTAGGCTAATTTGCCAATGGATCAAAATGCTACATGACCAATCACTAAATTTACTTATTTATTAAAAATGTACCTTAAGCAAAAGTCTTCTTGATTATATGATATGAATATATTTATATATTCAACAAAAACATTTTTCTTAGTGGAATTTTAAGGAGTGCCCAATTAGTCAAAAGTTTTTTAGGCATACCATCAATAAATTTAACAAAAATTAAATTTAAATTTTCTTTCATCAACAGATATCACAGCAATGGCAAGAACTGCATCTAGGATTCCAGGTTTGTAAATACCAGTAAATTCTGCAAGAGATGATTATTTTCTATCTTATATCCAGTATTAAACCTGATCAGCTACAGCACTTTATTGACAAGCTATGCATATAACTGAATAACCAATTCACATAATTCTAGACTTGGAATATATTGTCCTTCAAATGAAAGAATAAAATATTAATAATTAGTAATAGTAATAAATTTGCACTGAAAAGATATGGAATGGGAAAATAAGCAACTGATGAACTATTTACATAGATAATTTACACTATTTATTTCTAAATTTACCCTTTGAGTCAAATAACATTTGAGTGCCTAGTATGTGTTAAACAATACAATATTTTATACAACTTCCTATAGTTGTTCCTGTGGATACTTTGTAAATCCATGAGTCATAAACTGTATAACTTTACCCTTTCTATACCAAGCCTAGACTAGATATTAAGTGCAGGCCTGCTGATCACAATGATGTAAATGATTTTCAATATTTACCAAAAAGGTAAAACACTTAAAACTGTCCCTCCCACAAACCCCCAAAAGAAAGTGAAAAGACAAGTTACAAACTGAGATAAGACATTCACAATACACACAAAGGATTTATATGAGGAATATAAAGAACTCTTATAAATCAATTTTAAAAACACAGAAAAATAGGCAAGACTCATGAACAGAAATTTCACTGAAGAGGAAACATAAAAGGCCAGTAAACATTAAAAAAAAAATGTTCTACATCAGTGATGATCAGGAAAATGCAAATCAAGACCATTTGATGAGATCGCATTTTACACTCTTCTGATTTGTAAAAATTAAAAGACAATAGCAAATGTCAGAAAGGATGGATGACCAAGGGATCTTTTATCTCTTACCTGCTGACATGACTATAAATTGGCACAACCACACTGCAAGCTGGGCATTACCCTGTGAGGCAACAATTCTACATCTGGCTATATAATTAATAGAAACTTACATATATGCAATAAGAAAGAATGCACAGAACATCCATAGTATCATCGTTCACAATTACAAAAACCAGAAAATAAATAAATGCCCAACAAGGAAAAGTCAGTGGATAAATATCCAAATAACCAATAAGGGGAGAGCTGAATATTTTACTCATTGAAATATCACACAGCAATTAAAATGAGTGATTACAGGGGCTTCCCTGGTGGCGCAGTGGTTAAGAGTCCGTCTGCCGATGCAGAGGACACGGGTTCGTGCCCCGGTTCGGGAGGATCCCACATGCCGCGGAGCGGCTGGGCCCGTGAGCCATGGCCGCTGGGCCTGTGCGTCCGGAGCCTGTGCTCCGCAACGGGAGGCCACAACAGTGAGAGGCCCGCATACCAAAAAAAAAAAAAAAAAAAAAAAATGAGTGATTACAGCAACATACAATAATATGGTTAAATCAGCAATAATTAGTGAAAAATCAAGTTTGGAGAGATTATATTGAACACAATTATATAAAAACTAAAATAAAAGATATAACTTTTAGAATTGTATATCCAACAAAACTAAATGCAAAGAAAGAATGAACACAGGACTCTGGATGATGGTTACTTTGGATGACAAGAAGGTGGAGGAAGGGGGATGGAATGAAGAAAAACCATGTATAGGTTAAGTTCCTAGCTTTTAGGGGGAGTTGGGGAGTGAGTGGTGGTCCCTGGGTGTTTATTACAATGATATATGGATGGATAATGATTAATCCAAACCAGTGTACCTAAGGTTTAATAAATGGGAAAAAAAAACTCTGAAAATTTAATGAAATTTGTTCAATGAAAATTCTGAAACAGACAAAAAAAGCACCTCCTTAGAGAATCTCTAAGGAAACAACTATAGGAAAGGGAAAACAATATGATTAATTGTAAAATATATGATATTTAGCATATGTATTGGGTGGTAGTATATTTTCTATAATCTAAAATAAATTCTAAATTCTATAATAACAACTTTCCAATAAATTATGATGTTTGTAAGCCAGGGCAGTAAAGCTTCAACCAATTAGAAAAAGTAAACATTGCCAAGTTCCTAAAATAGATTAATCCTAATAACAGTATATATTATGTAATTCTTGTCTATCAGTTCATCTCTATAACATGACACCAACAGTTACCTTCAAATCTAAGGTATTTATCATCAAATACACTCCTCCCAGGCTTTCCTGTTCTTCATTTTTAACAGACAATATTTATGTATATATTACACAAATTTAATTTTTCTGAAATTGTGAAAAACTGAATGTGACAACAGAGCTAGTTTCAAATAAGATTTCATTAGATAAAATTAAGAGAAACTAGACATGTATCAAAATAAATGTTCTCTATTTCTGCTTTTCTAAGATATTATAAGTTTACTTTTTCATTAGTATGTTTTTCTCAGGCAAGATTTTAAGTATCTTTTCCGCGGGCCTCTCACTGTTGTGGCCTCTCCCGCTGCGGAGCACAGGCTCCGGACGCGCAGGCTCAGCGGCCATGGCTCACGGGCCCAGCCGCTCCGCGGCACGTGGGATACCGCCAGACCGGGGCACGAACCCGCGTCCCCTGCATCGGCAGGCGGACCCCCCAACCACTGCGCCACCAGGGAAGCCCCTTAAGTATCTTTTTAAAGCTTTTAACTAGTTTCGACTTTCTTTGTTGCCAAGTTTGAACTCTGCTGCATACCAAAAGTTATTCGTATTAAATGTTACATGATTTCTGTCATACTCTAATTAGAGTAAAATTGGTTTTTGAAATACAGTAGACATTTGACAATTGTTCAACAGAGTACACAGTACTAGAAAATGATGCAAAATTAACTACTCTGTTCAAATATCATATATGCTTCTGGACGTAACATTATTTTAAGTGATATTCATCTCTCTATTAACTAGAGATGATCGAAAAACATGATAATTTTAGAGCCATCATTTTATAATACTAGTTTCAGCACAAAGACTTACTCAAAATAAAAATATTGTGAGATAAAAAAGTCAATAAAGCTAGTTTGATCCACTTATCTAGAACTAGTGGCAATTTTTTTTTAACCTACAGCTATTTCTATCTTACAACTCTATGAACCTCATTTCTCTTTACAATTCTAATAAGTAAAACAGGATACAGAAGGGAGGAAAAATATCAAATCAGTATGTTGTATACCTTAAAATCACACGTTGTATGTCAAATATATCTCAATTTTTTTACAAAAGGGAGGAAAAAGAGGAAATGGACTCAAATGCCATGGGACTTATAAGTTGGAAAAGCTTGTCAATTACTCTGATAGAACTATGAGCACCTTCTATTTTCTTTGATGCTTTTCTGCATTTTCCAGATTTTCTAGAATACACTTGTATTACATTGATAATCTGAAAAAAAAACCTGTAAAATGTGTCTTACCCATCTACCTACTTTCTCATGCTACATTCCCCCAACTCATGCTAGTCTTAATCCTCCCAACACAGACACCTTCTACGTTCCAGTATCACTGCAAAATTAGATGCCACCTCCTAATTTCCCATCAAATGTGTAAAATAAGAGGGTGCTGTATGTAGGTATAACATAACTAGTGAAGAAATCCCTTTTGAACTTTTTAAGGGAATATTTTTGGGTCAAGGGATTAGAAATGTAAATTAAAGAAAACTAAGTAATTTCTTAAGTCAATGATCATAGTCAACTTTTAGCAGTCAAGACATTTCTCATCCTAGGTAACAAATGGAGCCTTCTCATCAATGTACTGTGTACCTACTCAGTGCCAAACACATAGCTTGGTTACATAGCTTAAAATTTTAAAGCAAAGTTTATTTTATGGACAGTCTACAGAGAAACGTGAAATCTTCTGGAAGGTTTTGGGTGAACATCTGACAACTTTCATCAGAAACATTAATTGTTAAATGAAGAAAATCTGCAAAAATGTTATTGTACTCTTATTCTTTGTAGAATGTTATACCTTATTTGCAATAATAAAGCACTGTTAAATTATAGACTACCAAATAAAATGTGGAAATCACTTTTCCTTGTCAGAGAGGAACCTAACAAGTAGTATAAAGTTTATATTAAAGTTAACTCTGGTTAACTACATTTTGGGCCAATTTTTAGAAAGTTCACACATTTACAATATTGGAATGCAAAACATTTATGGGTCCACATATTACAAAATGGTGTAGTGGAAAAGACATAAATCCAAATTCAAACTCAGACTTACATTGTGAACATAAATGACTGACTTTAACTATTCCTGAACTTAGTTTCCTGATCTATAAAATGGAAATAACAACACTCACTTTATTGGATTGTTTTAAAGATTACATAAGGTACACAGGGTACCAAGTACAATGTCTAACATACAGCACATAATCAATAAACATTATTTGTACTCTCCTCTGGAAAGTGAAAGCCATATCCTGTCATCTTTATGCCCTCCAATATACCTTTGGTGTATTATACTCAATAAAGGTTTCTTGAAATGAATCCCTGTAACTTAAGACCGGCTACCTCAACCTTCCACTTGAGCAAGTCACCTCTACCTAAATAAATTCTGCTGAGAATGGAATTCAAGATTCCCAAGACTTTATTAGCTATTTTGATGAAGATGAATATCCGATAATCAACAAGG
The DNA here is from genome assembly GCF_949752795.1 of Hyperoodon ampullatus. NCBI lineage: Eukaryota > Metazoa > Chordata > Mammalia > Artiodactyla > Ziphiidae > Hyperoodon > Hyperoodon ampullatus. The sequence goes on along the minus strand of NC_136915.1, from coordinate 79,315,202 downwards.
TAACTTTATAAGTATGCTACTCAATATTTGGGTCTGCACTCTACAAAACTACTGTTGTAGCCAACATTTTCATTTTGAGATTCTTTATAGTTTTCATTAACTCAGTTTCCTTGAAAATAAACTTTAATTTCTTTGGCCTCATGAAAGTATCACACTCATTTTCCCACTACACTTAAAATAAAAAAGAGAACTTGACATAACAAGTTAATTACAAGAGATAAAAATTATAAATTGCCAACTAAGTTTGTGTTTTTTAACAGCCTATTTTTATTTTTACCACAGCAAATATTCTTCCTTACACATTGAAGCCTCTAGCCTTCAAAGTTTGTGTATACTTTATTAATGATTCCTTGTTGAATGTCTCCTAAATTACTAACAAGAGTTAGAAACATTACATTATATAGAAATATTACAACAATTAACAAGACTGTGGTTTCAGATTTTCTTTGTCTTTCCACAATCAAAAGTTATTAATAAGCCAATTCCACCTCAAGTAAAGTATTTCAAATTCTGCCATATAATTCAAAAAATAATTTTTTACATGTTGGATATACAATGTTTCTAAATAAGTATAAATTTCATTAAAAGAAGTTGTAACATGTAACTTTCAGAGTGAGAAAAGATATGGCAAGGTAACAATTTCAACTAAACAATTTAATAACTTGCTACACAAATTACTATTTAATTACTTAAAATCTGTACGGCAGAAAAGCATTAAGAAACTCACATTAAATAACTTTTAAATTTCAATAAATTCAAACAACTCAGAAGGCCTCCAAACAAGTTTGATAAATATCTGGTTACTATATTCTAGTTTAATGACCCAATGAAATAATAAAATGTTTGAACAGATGCATATACTTGGTGAAGCAAATTTTATCATGGTTCATCTTGAGTGCTGATATAAATAATATTTTCAATTATTTTAATAAACATGATAAAGTCCAAATGCAATAACTTTTATTAGAATTGGGAGTCAAATACACCAAGAAAAATGTCCTGGATATACATGACAACCTAAAATGTAACACTTATTAAAAACTATTCTTTTTCTGGAGGGGGTTACATTTTAGTTTATTTAAAAGTCTAACTTTAGATTGGACGTTCCCCTAGTTTGGTCCCATTTTTTAAATACTCATATTTAAATATTCCTATTTATTTGACTTGCTTCTTTGTTATTGTAAAAAAATGGTTTTATTAAAAGCCCCTAAATGTTATATTTTAATATACATGAAAATATATTTTCACATTCAGTACCAAAATAAGAGTTTTTTATGTCAACTTTCTATAAAATACAAATAAGGATACCAAATACTTTATGATTCTGAAGCCACTCCACTCAAGGAAAAATTCTCCTGCTATTTTCATGGCTTTTTTTCAGTCAGAAGTAAAATATGCTTTTCAAATTTCAAGACTAGGAAATGGAAAGCATTTCTGATGTGCCTCAAACTTCATTTCAAAAGCTCACGTAAAGTAATAAAACAATAAATTCCATTCATTTAGCAAATTGTTATGCTACAAGGCTTCCTTAGAAAAGGCTAAGAGTAATTAAAACACTATATAGCAACATGTTCAATAATATGAAATTCAGCCTTGCATTTCCAAAGGATTCCAAATTTGCAAAAGTGCATTGATATACCTTGTTGAAATCTATTTTGATGGAGGAAATATCGAGTATTATAACAATGCCTTCAAGCTTACATCTAACTGCACAATAAACCAAGCTAATATAGGAATTTATCGAAAATACATTTAAACAGGAAAAAATTTAGAAACAACTGAATTTTGAAATCATCAAGAATGAGCCCTTCAGAGTGTCTAGATTCAGCCTTCTCAAAAAAATTAACTGCCCAACACACAAAAACGAATGTAAGTAGGCTATTTTTTTTTTCTCTTAACTCCCATCTCAATCTTCGAGTAGCTAAAAGACGACCACATTTAAACAAACCAAAATAAGTTTAAGTCAAAGAACAAGCATGAAACTTTAATCCAGATGTAAACATCTCTGGGAAACTCCAAAGTAAAGAAAAATAAACCCAACAAGGTAGCGCACGTACCCTGCACATCAGAGACCTAAACACCAAAATCGTGCCTACATCATCAAATATTTAGCTGGAAAATGGGAAGAATAATATTGCTACTCAACGTGGACTTTAATTAAGGGATCTATTTTGTTCACAGCTTCTGCAAGCATGTGGTGTCCAACATTTTCCCTTAGTCGACTACTTTGCCGTTTGTAAACAACTTCTGTAGTTCTTTTTTTGGTATTCAAACAGGAGGGAAAATGAAAGCCTGAAAAGCATCAGCATCTGAGCTTCCGGATCTGAGCCGGGAGTAGCTGAGAAGGGGACCATGCAACTATCACTTGGTAAAAAAGAAATAAAAGGGTTAGCCCTCAAAATAAAAGAAAGAAATCTAGTCACCTAAAGAGGGTTGGTGAAGTGAAGCCAGCATTTGGTGAGACACTTTTTTTTTTGTTTTTTGTTTTTTCTTTAAAAAAAAAAACTTGTCTGGGGGCTGGAAGTTATGGGGGCGCTCTTTGTGCAGAGTCGGAGGGGAAGGGGAGGGACAAGAAAACAGCTTGGGAGTCATTCAAAGGAGTTTAAGGAGCGGTGTTCGAGGGAAAGGCGGGGCGGGGCCCGGCCCGCAGGAGGTAGGGGGCGCCAGGGGTGTCCGCGGGCGGCTCTGACACCAGGGAGGGGGAGGCGAACTGGCCGCCCCGGGGACCGGGTGAGAGCAGACGCCGGCCGCAGGATGGGGTCCCTCTGGTAGGCAGAGTCAAATTAAGTTGGTGGCAGGCCACGGCTCCGGCGGGAGCAGAGGCTCTGGCTCCAGAAGGAAGGGGCTCCCGAGTGACATCCCCGAGTTTCCTCACTTAGCGGGCTAGGGGCGCGGCGGCCGCACGGCTCCCCGCGGCCCCCTACCCCGCGCCAGACTCTCTCCCTCTGCTCCGCCAGCGCCTTGCGCACGGGCCGCGGCCCTTACCTGCAGCTCCGTGAGCAGAATCTCCCCCCGTTCGGGGTTGGACGCCATTGCGCTCCGCTCTGGACTCCACACCTGGACGCGGCCGCTGCTGGCGGGCGAAGGGAGAAGGCGGGACGGGATCCGGGGTGGGGGGTGAGGAGCGGGGAGAGAAAGAAAAAAACCTAGGGATTCATGGAGGCGCAGCCCCTGCTGGAGGCGCGGCTTATTTCGCCCGGTTCTTGGAGAGCGGCGGGGAGCCGGGACACTCGTAGCGGGCTCCCCCTCGCCGCCGCCCGCCCGCGCTGGACTCTCTTGCTCAGTCGCTGCCTCAGGGCGACGCCAGGAGCCGCCTCGAACCTCTCGGTGCGGGGCTGTGCGGCCGCGGCGGCAGCTCCTCCTGTCGCACCATTTGGCTGTCACCGCGTCGCAAAAGCGGCCTCACTTGGCGGCTGCCAGGGCACGTGACAGCCGCGGCCGCCGCCTCCCGCCGGGCGAAGGAGGTGGGGCGGAGGGGACCCAGAGGGCGGGAGCGGGGCGGGGCGGCTTCCGATCAGGCTCCGCGGCGGGGACTGCCATTGGACCCGGCCAGGGTGAAAAGGGGGAAGCGGACTGTGCTCGCGTCTCCTGGGAAGCGGGAAGAGGAAGAAGAAAACACACGCCCGCTTTCCTCCTTCGTTTAACTGCCCCGCCGTGAACGCTGGAAATCGGGAAACTACTCGCTCCTTTTTGTTTTTTTCCCCAGGTCCTTTCCTCTTGGCTTGCCACAGTTTAGGCCTAACGTAAACGGACCCTTTTCTAACCTCCACAACCCGAAGAGTTTCGGAACTCAAACCTGATAGAATGTTCCCCAGCCCAAGCTATTAATCTTGCCTTTCGCTCGCACCCACCCTCTGCGCGCCTCTGCGACCAGTAAGGTGCACAGCTGGCGAAAGTGGGGTGTGGTCTGTACTTTTCAAGAAATGTTAGCGGCTCGACCTCTGGCAACTCTTAATGCACAGTTTTTTAAAGATACCTTTTCCCAAGCGCTGCACTACTGTGGTTTGGGCTTTAGTATTACACTGAGTTTAGGATTTAATTAATTGGCTTCTTGAATTGTTTTAACTGAATTTAAAGTGAAGGCGGTGGTGCGGGATTAGCCCCATGAATGGGTAAAAGCCAACTTTCCCTGTTGTAGTAAACATCCAGGTTAACCTATTAGTAACATGTAGCTAAGTAGTCTTAAGTTGGGGGTTTACGAAATGACACTATAATATTCGGGAATGTCAACAAAATCTCCATCCTGTAGCTTTTGTTTTGTCTGAGGAGTGAATGCATATTTTAGGCACCTGCTTAACTTTTGATTATTTGAGGCAGAGATGCCATGGCTTTGTTAAATACTACTTAGGGAAAGTGATAGGGATAGTTTAGTTAGATAGCTACTTGAAGAATGGCTTAGTTGGCATACTTCTTAAGTATGCTATCATGAACCTCTTACGCTGCATGTAAGATCTGTTGGGCTGATGCTAGGACTTAAGTTTATCTTTTTACCTTCTAAAGTCTAATGCATTTGTTTGACAAACACTTGTCTAGAGTTCTGTGATCACATTTTCTGAACTCCAATTCATGTGATAGAGAAATTTTCTGGTGAGTCTTTCAAAAGTTTAAAAACTGTTTATATGTTTAGTACATAGCCTTGGTTGAAAACGATAATTAAAATATATGCTATAACAACACTTGGAAAAACCAGGATAAAAATGCCCTCCCTGGTAAGAGCCAGGCAGTGTTCTAGACCCTGGAGCTACAGCTAGGATTAAGAAAGAGTCCTTGTCCCTGGAGTGATTGTGTCCTTTGGAGAAACAGACTTGTGTCCAAACAACTGTAGTGCAATTTTAAATGGTAGTCACAAAACGTTAGGGGACCACTGCATTCAGATAGATAGATAATAGATAGATATACATATTTTGTGTGTAATAAAAATACATTACATAAAATTTACCATTTTAACAATTTTAAGTATACAATTCAGTGGCATTAAATGCATGCAGATATATTTTGCTTATTTTTCTTTTGCCTTACTCCAGAATGGATTTGAGATAGCTGGCATAAATAGTAGGTGCTTAATAATGATGTAATTTAAAAGTACCTATGTAAGGAGTTAGAAATATAGTGAATGAGCATTCTTTTTAAAAATAAATGTAGATATAAGAGAAAGATGTTCACCTTTTAGTACCATGGTATTTTAAAGCTAGAAGAGACTTAAAATGTTGTCCAACACTTACTATACGTAGAAGAAAATAAGCCATAATTTACTTAACTATTAGGAGCATGGGAACATTATTACCCTTAGTGGCAGAGATGGAAACGGCAATCTAAATCTCCTAATTGCCAATCCTGTGCTTGTTTAAACTTAAACCATGCTGCTATAAGTACTTTAAAATAGATTAAAAAGTGAACTCAAAACATTATAGTCTCTCAAATTTTTTACCATAGAAAAAGATTTCAAACTTTACATATTTCTAGTGCTAAATCAAGTATTAATAGTAATTTTAATTTTATATATCACGTGTAAATGTAAGCAACCAGCATAAAAAGTTTTTTTAATTATAGGAATTATTTCTGAGATTAGTTATGTTGGGGAAAGTAGTACAATACAAAAGAGAGCCAAGACAATATAAAACTGCTTGAGAATCTGGGAAATGTGATGGTTTAAACAGTAAATTAGCTTAAGCTGAAAACTACTACCCAGATCACAGTCTATGTTCAGGGGGTGGGGGGTGGTAAGTGGGGGAAAAGAACAAATAATAGGACATGGAATATATTTATCAAAATGAACATACTTGAAAAAGTTTTAATGGAAACGTATATCATGTTGATTCAGATGAGCTATACTCAGTCCCTATTTGCAAATATTTTTAAGGAATCCTAAATATAGTTCACCTCAAGTTATGTTCTAATTTATATTAACAATGAAAAAGAGGAATTATTTTATTTTACTTATTTCCATGTAAGAAATTAAAGACATAAAAATATCTGAATTGTGTCACTAATTTTGCAGGTAGCTTTTAAAATTTTTCATAGATGTTTTAAAGGTCTTTAAGAAGTAGAGATGACCAAACATGTAGAAATAGTGTTTTGTTTGTTTGTTTTTTATTATTATTACTTTTTTTATTTTTGGCTGCACTGGGTCTTTGTTGCTGCACGTGGGCTTTCTCTAGTTTCAGCGAGCAGGGGCTACTCTTCGTTGCGGTGCGCGGGCTTCTCATTGCGGTGGCTTCTCTTGTTGCGGAGCACGGGCTCTAGGCACATGGGCTTCAGTATTCATGGCACATGGGCTCAGTAGTTGTGTCTCACGGGCTCTAGAGCACAGGCTCAGTAGTTGTGGTGCACGGGCTTAGTTTCTCTGCAGCATGTGGGATCTTCCCGGACCAGGGCTCGAACCCGTGTGCCCTGCATTGGCAGGCGGATTCTTAACCACTGCGCCACCAGGGAAGCCCCTCTTATTGTTGTTTTTGCAAGTTAGTGGGAAGAAAAAAAAAGTAACTCCCTACTCCCAAGGGATAAAAGTAGAGTAGCGGCGGTAATCAAAGTAAGAGACTCCCAAAGGAGAGGCAACTCAGAGAGACAGTCAGAACTCCTTGGTCACCACCTTTTTCTTCCTTAGGAAACCCCTTGCAGGGATGTTCCCTTGCAAGCTCTATGAAGGTAATTTTGAGAACAAGATTGTTAAAGTTGAGAACACAGTAGAGTTAAGTTGTAGTGACTATAGCAGATACTTTTGGAGGTGTCTGCTCAGCCCACATTCACTTCTCTGAGAATTACCTCTGTCACCAGAAAAGAAGTCTCTGTAGCCATGTTGATTTGGCTTAATCTAGATCTTTCAGCAAATTATGGGTGGGCCATGATAGAACATGTCCAAGTTTAGCTAACCAGATTATCTCCCCAAGAATTTGAAAATAGAATATTGAAATGCTGGTCAATTGGTGGTCCTAGACCAGCAATGGTGGGAGGGTTATGGTTGTAGGGCTAGAATGGCTATTTTTTGCCATGTGTCCAAACATGCAGAAAAAGCTGTTTTTGGAAAGAGAAAAGAAGTTCTTCCTTCCTGTCACTGGGAATATAATGGTTATTGAGGCATAACTGGTCTTTGTCTTGATGGGGCTTATAGTTAGTTAAAGAGACGTAATGACAAAGAAGGTGAATTCAGGGTACTTTGAACAAAGGTCAGGCAATTCTTTCCTAAGTACTTCACACTTATGCTGAGATGTCACTGGTGAGTAAATGTTAACTGGACAAAAAAGGTGTAAAGAACTTTCCAAGGAGAAAGAATAACTTAGATAAATGTTCTAGAATGGGAGGGAGCATCTTATTTAAGTACTGAAAGGCCAGTGGGACTATAGCAAAGAAACAGAGCAATAAGCAGGAGCTTATAGACCATGTGTATCAGTTAGGATGGGCTAGGTTATGTTGAATAACAAATGATTCCAAAAATTCTCAGTGGCCAACAATAAGGTTTATTTATTTTTCATGCTACATGGCCACCAAGTTTCTGCTCCATGTCATCTTCACTCTGGACTCAGGCTAACAGTGCAGGCTTTATCTGGAATATTACCATTGTCATGTCAGAAGGAAAAGAAAAGTGGTAAATCACCCACTGTTTCTTAAAGTGCTTGCTCATATTTCTTTCACATTTCATCAGCCAAACTTTTGCTGTGCCTGAAAGCAACAAGGGGCAGGGTTGTATAATCCTCCTACAGAGAGGGACACCACAACGATGGGCACTGAATGTAGGTGAATAGTAATCCAGTTCCACACCATGTTTAAGATTTTGACGTTTATCCTAGGAGCAATGGAAAACCATTGAATAAATTTTCCATTTTTTAACAAATCACTCTGGCTATGGTGACAATAAGATTAGAAATGGGCAAGAGTAGGCTGGGGGAGAAAAATTAGGATTAAATAATGAATAGTAGTTTAGACTGGGGTCATGGCATTGGAAATGGAGAGAAGCCAAGAGATTTAAAAGACAGGAGGATCTGGTGATGTGGAAAGAGAAGCAGAGGTGAGAGACTTTGTGGCACCAGGACAGCGGAAGAAATGTAGGCGAATTGGTTCCCAGTGTCTTACTATTTGCTTGCTCCAGTCTTCTGGGAAGTTCAGCTACTCTATTCTCGTGTTTTGGGGGTTTCCTGTGTTCCCCTAATAAGTCTTTCTTTTTGCTTAAGCTACTGTGTGTGTGTGCCCCCACACACACACACTCTAAAGCAGACGTTAAGACATCAAGCCAAGGTGAGAACCATCAGAGAACGAATGACACCATCATTCTGGCTATAGGGTAGAAGTGGGTAGGACAAGCAACACAAGTTAACTACTGCCGTCTCCTCTTTCAATGACTCATTTTCTATCCAGTCTACTTATTATTCCCCAAAGATTCTGACACCAGCAAATATACAAATTATAAACAAGTATATATTAAACCTAATATGAACCTCCCCACAGCACTTTGTTGATACATCTATTTGGGCACTTAAATTTCTTCTTTGTCAAGTCATTGTATACAATATTTTTCTCCTGCTAGACTTAAGCCCACCTAAAGAGTGTCCATGTGTCTATAGGGCCTAGTATAGTTCTCTTATGCATAGATATTATGTGTGTAGGTGTGTTTATGTATGTATTACAGAAATATTTTAGGATAACTGTCTGCTAGGTAAGCTTACCGTGAATGCCCAGTTTCATAGCCTCTAAAGTCAAGAGACTCTGTTTCTCCCAATCCAGTTTTGGGGACTCTGACATGTTATTTACACATGCTTTCCTCCTTCTCTGTCCCTCCACAAACACCCCCAAAACCACTCCCTACTGTCTGTGGCCCTTGTTTCTGCCTATATTGACATGGACCTAGAGCTCAACCCATGACCAGTTATCCCCAATACAAGCTGTTCTCAAGCATTTATTAATTCATTAACTTCGTACCAAAGATTTAAGAGGGGTCACACTATAGGATATGATGACTTTCCCCCTGACGCTGGGTCTACCTCTCTTTTTCCACCCTCAACGGATTAACAAGCAAATCCTGCTCCTTTCCAAGGCTTTTAGAGTTTGACCATACTCATGGTCCTTCTGATTCTCAACTCTTATTCCAAATAAGATTGTTTGGAAATTTCTCCCCCAAATATGCAATGTCCTCCTGAAAAGGATACCAGAAAATACCATTTTCCTAGCTTGGTACATGACATCAAATGAATGGTAACATTTTGAATTTTATGTATTTGAAGTAAGGGAAAACAAATGTTTTAACCACCATTGAGAAGTTAAACTTTTTGTTCTAACCCTCAGGATCCCTTCATACTCTTAAGAATTATTGAAGACCACAAATAACAAATATTGGCAGGGTTGTGGAGAAAAGGGAACCCTTGTTCACTGTTGGTGGGAATGTAAATTGGTGCAGCCACTATGGACAACAGTATGGAGGTCCCTCAGAAAGCTAAAAATAGAACTACCATATGATCCAGCAATTCCACTCCTGGGTGTCTATCTGAAGAAAATGAACATTAATTTGAAAAGGTATATGCACCCCAATGTTCATAGCAACCTAATATGGAAGCAACCTAAGTGTCCATCAACAGGTGAATGAATAAAGAAGAAGTAGTGTGTACACACACGCACACACACACACACACAGTGGAATACTACTCAGCCATAAAAAGAATGAAATTTTGCCACTTGCAACAACATGGATGAACTCGGAGGGTATTATGCTAAGTGAAATAAGTCAGACAGATAAAGAGAAATACTGTATGATATCACTTATATGTGAAATCTAAAATATAAAACAAACTAGTGAGTATAACAAAAAAGAAACAGACTCACAGATGTAGAGAACAAACTAGTGGTTACAGTGGGGAGAGGGAAGGGGGAGGGACCAGATAGGGGCAGGGGATTAAAAGGTACAAACTACTATGTATAAAATAAACTACAAGGATATATTGCACAGTACAGGGAATATAGACAATATTTTATAATATCTGTAAGTGGAATATAACCTTAAAAAATTGTGAATCACTGTGTTGTAACCTGAAACTTATATAACATGGTAAATCAACTATACCTCAATTTAAAAAAATTAATGGAGAAAAAATTTAGTCTGCAGGCATTCATTTGCCTGTTGCAAAAAAGTAGATGTTTTATGTATTACATAATTTAAGTAAATGTACTCTACAACCAGCAAACCACCTGGTGGTTAACATATAGATTTTTGTTAACTTTTTGTTCTTTTGGAATGTATAAAGTATTCCATAATACATTTTAATAATTAAAAATTAAAATTCTATTGACCAAAAAAAATTATCAAAGACTCTAAAGAGCTTTCATTTATGTGGGTTATATCTTCTAATGTTTACTGTATTAGAAGTTAAAACTGAATAGTTTTTAAAGCACAAGAATATACAAGCTCACATTTCATTAGCCATCAGAGTGATGACCTCATCCTATGAACTTAGCCTCTGAAAAACTCTACCTTATGCCTGTGGGAGAATAAAAGTGAAAAAGGTGCATTACATCTTAATATTATTATGAAAATAGGTTTGACCTTGCAGACCCCCTTTGAGAAGTGCTGTTCTAATCTATAAGCCTACCTCTGATGATTCTGAATTAGTACAGTTTCTCTGCATGTGAATATGGGAATGTGATTTCTGTGTTTCCAGAGTTTAAGATCTACTACCATGCCAAAATAATTACAAACTTCTGGACTTTTCAAGTGAAACATTGCTGTGGTACATGAAAAATGTGTCTGTCCTTGTCAAAATGAAAGAGGAATATAGTATGAAAAAATTTGTGTAAATCATGACAGTTTTAGTACTGGCACTTCCTCTAGAGGAAAACTCTTCTGCAACTGCAAAATACCAATAAAAATTAATGGATACAAAGAACGTAGTATCAGTCATACCAAACATTTTAAAGGGTTTAGGAGGTGAACACCAGGGAGGGGGCTTTCCCTACCATCATTCCAGCTATTATTGAATAATGTGCATCTACTCTCTGAATTAGAGTTAAGCTAAACTTTTAACAGAGAGACACAAGACTGTGGTTTAAAGAACACTGAAATTTGTTACTCCCTCACACGCAGGGACTGCACAAGGTAAGAAATCCAAGTTATCAGACTGGCTGTGCACTGTGAGGCCATCCAGAGATTCAGGGGCTTTCTGTTCTACTTCTCTGCCATCCACCATGGCATTATTCTCAACTGCATCGTTGAAGCTGGGTCAAGCAACTCCACAATCTACCTTGCAGGAAGGAAAAGAGAGCATGAGGGATGACATGTCCTGTGTTTTAAGGCCCAGGCTCAAAATTAGCACATATCATTTCTGCTTTCGTTCCATTTGAGAATGTAAGCATTTGACCACACAGCCCCAAACGAGGCTGAGAAGTGTACTCTCTAACTAGTCATGGGCCAAGCCACAACTCTTTTAATGAACAAGAAGAACAAGTTGGATTTTGATGGACAATTCACAGTATCCATCACATAGACTTTCTAGTCAATGATTTTTTGTAATCAGCAAAGTGTTCTACTTCTCAGGCTTTAAAATGCAAGCTCCGTATCTGTAACTATCAGATTCTTTAGTCAGTCACTAGAGTAAATATATATTGTGTCAGTTTAAAAAAAAAACCATAAATTCTTTCACACTTATAGCAAGTGTTACTATGTTAAAACACTTGCTCTCTTAGAATACTCCCTCTTAGTCTGAGCTTTCTTAGAATGCAGCCACCATTCTGTGAGAAGCCAAAGCTTCACCAAAAGGCTATATGTAGGTATTCTGGTCAATAGTCCCAGCTAAGCCCAGCCTTCAAATCATTTCAGCCGAGACACCAGACAGGTGAGTGAAGAAATCATTTTGGTAACAAATCTTGTCTCAGCTATTCCAGCCCCTATTTGTTCAGGCCACCAGCTGTTAGAATCATCTTATTTGAGGCCATAGACATTATGGGAAGAGACGATCTCTGCTATGCCCCGCCCAAATTTCTGAATTTATAATTTGCAAGCATAATAAAATTGTTTGTTTTAGGGGTGGGGGAGCAATAGATATTCATGGGAATAGATAATTGGAACATACATTTCAAGCTGGATATTTAGATAAGTCTTCTCAAACTTCCCATTGATAGAATTTTTCTGAAATATTTAATTTACATTCTCTAATCAGTTAAAAACAAAGTTTAGCTTGTATATAATTCATTCACTTATTTGACAATATTTATGAAGTATCTACAACTTGCTGGGGTTATATCTGTAAGCCACACATCTTAGGACCCTGTTATATTCACTCTTATGTTTCCCAAGTAGATTTTAAGCTTCTTGAGTGAAAAAAAAAATTAATATATATCAGACTTCTGTAATCGCCACAGCATCTAATATATGTAAAGCTCATTATGAGTAGAAAGTACTTGATAAGAACTTGTTTGATCTATAAGAATTTTTTAAATTTATAATAGAAGTGTATATATGTACCCATTCTTCGTGTTCCTACCTATAGTTTAGTCAGGTATGGCTGAAGAGATGTGTATTTTCTAATTAAAAATAAGAACTACTAGTTATAAGTACTTATGAATTATAAAAATGACTTTAAAATATGTCACTTTATAAGGATTCTTATGAAGGGTTTCCTATTAAAGATGCTATTTTGGAAAAGAGTATGTATTGCCATCATTTACATATTTATTTTTACATGCTGGCAATTCACATGATCTGTGTATTGCTTTTACCGTTTAACTGTAAGCTTCTCGCCGAATGAAATTTTATTTTTAAAGTATCTTATCACCACACACACATACACAAGCAGTTTGAATGGTGTAAAATATAACATCCACATTTCAATTGCTTTACTCTGTTGCCTATCACAACTAGAGATTCCTAAAGTTCTCTTTATTAGAACAAAATGTCGATGATTCAAATATCATGCTTCAGCTGCTTTCATCATTTAAATGAGATAAGCTCTCAGCAAGATGTATTCAGGAAACTATGGTTCAAACTGTGTTATCCTGCTATAAAGCAATCTGCTAAACATTTCTGAAGCATTTTAGACTGCTGTGACTTAGTTGCAAACAATGTGGGCACTTAGTCTATTGATTTGAAATTGAGGCTGCAGAGAAGATATTCTCACGATATCGTTTGCTACATAGAAAAACACTTCCTATTTTTTACTTGTTAAGAATGGAAAGCTATTCAGAACTATTTATATTAAAACAAAGAATGAAAATGACTGACCTTATAAATTAGGTTTTTATCAAAGTTTGTAGTAATGGAGATACAATGATATTATGCAACCTATTTTAGGTATAAACATATTTTAAGGGCTTTTACTCAAAAGAACATGACATACTTTTAATTTTTTTCCAGGTTATATTTACTTAGTATAAATACTTCTTAAATAGTGGTAAATGGCTTATCTATATTATCAATATCCTTTTTCACTGTTTTCTTATGCTGATAAAATCTGTATTTGGAGTAATTATTCACCTAAGAAATGCATGCCTTCCTGACTTGAAACACATTTCATAAACAATTCTCTGTACTGAGACACTTAATAAAATGTTACATTAATCAATTACATTATAACCTTTGATACTGATCAAACCATATTAAAATTTGAAATTCACTATATTCATCAATATATGAATAAAGACAAAGGAATATAGATACATAGAGGAGATACATAAGGGGAAATAAATGCTCATTTTTAATTTTTTTCAGTTATTTAAAAGATATTATTTAGGTTATGACTATATTTTATAGCTCACTGTGTAGAAAAATCAGTTATATTTGTTTAATAAAACCAACAGATAAGCTAGATTTTATTTTCAACTTCTTTTTTTGGCATTATATGAGTATAGTTAACAGAATAATAAAGCAAATAACTTTTTATAGCCTATTGATTATTTAGCAGATTTTATGTTACCTCAAATTTTCACTTTTGAACTGTCATTCTAAAACTATCAACTTTCTAATACATCTTTCTCCTCCCACTGGCTTGTGATATAGATTAACAATGCCAGTAATGACAGCTCTGAGTGAATCATTTTTCATTAGCACCTGTTTTACTTGCCCTAGGTACCAAGTGAAAGGTGATTTCAGTTTGGGCCTTCTCCTATCCCTTAAATGTGAAATAATTTAAATTTCTTAGCTATAATAATACATTCAATTCATTTGTTTTTCTTTGAAAATTAAATGAGGCCAGAAGCTATAAAAACTTTTATGAAAAACAAAGCTTAAAAAATATTAAAGATTTGATTTGTTATCTATATGCAGTTCATACAGAACATCCTTTGTCTAAGGCAGTGTTAATTGATGAAAGATAGGACATTCCTGAGAAAGATTTGAAGTGAGATAGTCAGGGTTTTCTACATATTCATTCCTTCTACACTTGCTGTGATATCGATGTGTTTCTTTGATGGAGATGGCTTGTAGACAAATTGTAGTTATATCTATAAGTGGAAAAATATGCTTTTCAATATACCATCATTTTTTCCCCTGACATAGACCCCCTGCCCTCCCTTACTCACCTCCTTCTTTACCTCACATGGTTAGAAATTAGTTGGAATGGATTGGTGAAGTAAGACGTAGAATAAGGGTAATATCCCACAGCTACAGCATCAGTTAATTTCAGGGTTTAGATTTTTTTTTGTCCATATATATACTTTAAAAAATTTATTAATTCTAAAGTGTTTTGTACATAACCTATCCCAAGAGAATAATCCTAACCTTAAAATTTCCAAAAGAAAATAATCCATCTGTTCCCCATATATTACAATCTTAAAATTCTTCCTTTTGTCAAATCTACACATTTTTTTCAGTCAAATTGTCAGTTCTCCATTCTCAACTTGAAAAATAGAATAACTGTCTGATTTTTACATTTAGCAATTGAAAACAAAAGAAATAATTTACAGATATATGCATATATTAGAATTAAATTAAGTGGATGACTTATTCAACTCTCTGTCCAGCAATTATCAATCTGTTTACATGTGATCCAAATTTAGTTTTCTTAAATATCAAAGGAATGTATCAGGGTCCCATTTGCTTCTTAATTTGAATTATCCTGTGGACCTTATCAATATGACCAGACAAACTGCAGAAAAGAAAATTCTTCCTTTTCATTTCAGACAGGCAGATTTTAAGATTTGAGTTCTAGCTTTAGTTCAAATTGCCCCTACAATTTTATTGTTATTGTTTTTACATGACTGTGTTGCACTGTTTTGTATTTCTCTGTATGATTATAGTGGCATCTGTTTAATTGAGCCACAAAGAGTAAAACAGTAAGGAACAAAGAAGTAAAGAGGATGAAACAACAGCAGAACTTAGAAGAAGTTAAATAAAACACACATTCAATTTTACCTCTCTCTCCAGAGGACCCATACTAGCTCTAAGTTTAACTCATCGAGATTGAAGTGAAGATTCTCTTTCTGTCTACCTGTTTGCCTTGGTACTCATTGTACCCAACCATCACATATGACAAAATATAACGTTTATGTGTTATGTATGTATGCATATTTGCATGGTTTGAATATATCTCTTATGACAATAATAAACATTTATGAGAAGTACTATTCTGAATGCTTATATTTTATATCCCCAACAACCCTACAAAGTAAATACTACTAGTACTTATGTTTCATAGGTGAGGAAACTGAGGCTCAGAGAAGTTGAGTGAACTGCCCAAGGCTTCAAAGCTGTAAGAAGCAGAACCAGGATTCAAAGTTGTCTGGCTCCAGAGCCTATGCTCTCTTAATGCTAACACTCACCCATCCAACTATGAACACTAAAATCTATTTATTAATGGATTGAGGCAGAACACATGTACAGAAACCAAAGAAGTAGAGTGAGGCAGTTACTAGAAAAAGAGGATTTGGGACACTGTTAAATTAATTCCAGATTTTTTTGTGAAGTTCTTAATGAGAGTGGTACCATACTGGATACTTCCTTTGGGTTTCTTTCTTTCTTTTCTTTTTCTTTTTTTTTAAATGTGATGGTTTCCTTAATTGGAAAAAAAATTTTAGTTTTGACTGCATTGGGTCTTCGTTGCTGCACGCGGGCTTTCTCTAGTTGTGGCGAGTGGGGGCTACTCTTCATTGCAGTGCGCAGGCTTCTCATTGTGGTGGCCTCTCGTTGCAGAGCATGGACTCTAGGTGCACAGCTTCAGTAGCTGCGGCTCGTGGGCTCAGTAGTTGTGGCTCGCGGGCTCTAGAGCTCAGGCTCAGTAGTTGCAGCACATGGGATTAGTTGCTCCGCAACATGTGGATCTTCCTGGACCAGGAATCGAAGCTGTGTCCCCTGCATTGGCAGGCAAATTCTTAACCACTGTGCCACCAGGGAAGTCCCTCCTTTGGGTTATTTTGTTCTTCCTGTTACACCTACTCATAATAGTCATTCAAAAATTTTTTGTTGTTGTTGATTCACTGTCTGGGAGGCCTGAGAGCTTTCAGAGCTAGAAGAGAGCAAAAAAATGATAGGCCAGAAACTTTATTTTCTGACTCCTGACCAAATGGTTCAGTCTTAGGGCTAAGTATCAGATAGGTGGGCCATAATTTTGATACCTAATATTTATTGACATCATATGCCTTGACAGTAATAAAATCTTCCTCTTTGGATAAAATGCAGCAAAACTTCTTTAAAAATTAAACATAAAATATTTTATTGAAGTATAGTTGACATACAATATTATATGAGTTTCAAGTGTACAACATAGTCGTTAACATTTATATACATTAGAAATTGATGCCCATGATAAATCTAGTAATAATCTGTCACTATACAAAGTTATTGCGGTATTATTGACTATATTCCCTATGCTGTATTTTATATCCCCATGACTTATTTATTTTACAACTGGAAGTTTTTACATCTTAATTCCCTTCACCTATTTCCCCAACCCCCCAACCTCCTCCCTTCTGGCAATCACCAGTTTATTTTCTGAATCTATGAGCCTGCTTGTGTTCTGATTTGTTGTTCATTTGTTTTGTCTTTTAGATTCCACATGTAAGTAAAATCATACAGTATTTATCTTTCTCTGTCTGACTTATTTCACTTAGCATAATACCCTCCCAGTGCCTCCATAATGTCTCAAATGACAATATTTCATTCTTTTTTGTGGCTGAGTAATATTCCATTGTGTATATATATCACATCTTCTATATCCATTCATCTATGGATGCACACTAAGGTTCCTCCCATATCTTGGCTATTGTAAATAATACTGCAATGAACTTTGAAATGTACATGTTTTTTCAAATTAGTGTTTTCATTTTCTTTGGATAAATACCCAAATGTGGAATTGCTGGATGGTACAGTAGTTCTATTTTTAATTTTTTGAAGAACCTCCATACTGTTTTCCATAGTGGCTGCACCACATTATATTCCCATCAACAGTGCACAAGAGCATGCTGAGCATCTTTTCATGTGTCTGTTCGCCGTCTATGTTCTGTGTGTCTTTCTTGGAAAAATGTCTATTCAGGCCCTCTTTTTTTTTTTTTTTTGGCTGCACCGCACTGCTTGTGGGATCTTAGTTTTCCAACCAGGGATTAAACCTGGGCCCCATGGCAGTGAAAGCACTGAGTCCTCTGGACCACCAGAGAATTCCCCCTCTGTTCATTTTTAAATTGGATTGGGGTTTTTGTTTTTTGTTTTTTTTTTTTTTGATACTGAGTTCTTTTTATACTTTGGGTATTAACCCCTTTTCAAATATATCATTTGCAAATATCTTCTCCCATGCAGTAGGCAACCTTTTCATTTTGTTGATGGTTTGCTTTGCTGCGGAAAACTTTTTAGTTTGATATAGTCACATTTGTTTATTTTTGCTTTTGTTGCTCTTGCCTGAGGTGACAGATCCAAAAATATATTGCTAAGGCCAATGTCAAAGAGCATACTGTCTAGGTTTCCTTTTACAAGTTTTATGGTTTTAGGTCTTATATTTAAGTCTTTAATCCATTTTCAGTTTATTTTTGTATGTTGTATAAGAACATAGTCCAGGTTCATTCTTTTGCATGTAGCTGTTCAGTTTTCTCAACACCATTTATTTGAAAAGACTGTCTTTTCCCTGCTGTATATTCTTGGCTCCTTTATCATAAATTAATTGACCATATAAGCATGGGTTGATTTCTAGGCTCTGTTTTGTTCTTTTGATCTATGTGTCTGTTTTTGTGCCAGTATCATACAGTTTTGATAACTATAGCATTGTAGTACAGTTTGAAATCAGGGAGCATGATACTTCCAGCTTTGTTCTTCTTTCTTCTTTCTTAAGATTGCTTTGACTATTCAGGGTCGTTTGTGGGTCCGTTCAAATTTTATGACTACTATTTCCAGTTCTGTAAAAAATGACATTGGGGGCCTCCCTGGTGGCGCAGTGGTTGGGAGTCCGCCTGCCGATGCAGGGGATACGGGTTCGTGCCCCGGTCTGGGAGGATCCCATATGCCGCGGAGCGGCTGGGCCTGTGAGCCATGGCTGCTGAGCCTGCGCATCCGGAGCCTGTGCTCCGCAACGGGAGAGGCCACAACAGTGAGAGGCCCGCGTACCACAAAAAAAAAAAAAAAAAAAAAAAAAAATGACATTGGTATTTTGTTAGGGATTGCATTGAATCTGTATATTGCTTTAACATTTTAATATGGACATTTTAATGGTACTAATCCTTCCAGTCCATGAGCACTGTATATCTTTCATTTGTTTGTGTGGTCTTTAATTACTTTTACTAATGTCTTATAGTATTAAGAGTACAGGTCTTTCATCTCCTTGGTTAAATTTATTCTTAGGCATTTTATTCTTTTTGATACAATTGTAAATGGGATTGTTTTCTTAATTTCTCTTTTTGATGGCTTGCTATTAGTGTGTAGAGACACAACAGATTTCTGTATATTGATATTGTATCCTGCAACTTTACTGAATTTATTTATTAGTTCTAATAGTTTTTGGTGGAGTCTTTGGGGTTTCCTTTATATAGGATCATGCCATCTGCAAATAGTGACAGTTTTACTTCTTCCTTTCCAACCTGGCTGACTTTTATCTTTTTCTTCTCTGATTGTCAAGGCTAGGACTTCCAATACTATGTTGAATAAAAGTGGCAGTGGTGGGCATCCTTGTCTCATTCCCAATCTTAGAGGAAAAGCTTTTAGCTTTTCACCATTGAATGTGGTGTTAGCTATGGATTTGTCATATATGGCCTTTTTTATGATGAGGTATGTTCCCTCTATATTTACTTTGTTGAGAGTTTTTATCATAAATAGATGTTGATTTTTCTCAAATGTTTTTTTCTGCATCTATGGAGAAGATCATATGATTTTTATCATTCATTTTGTCAATGTGATATATCACATTGATTGATTTGTGAATACTGAACTTCAGTTTGACATTTGAATCCCTGAAATAAATCCCACTCGATCATAGTGTATGATCCTTTTAATTTATTGTTGAATTCTGTTTGCTAATATATGTTGAGGATTTTACATCAATGCTCATCAGGAACATTGGCCTGTAATTTTCTTTCTTTGCAGTGTCTTTATCTGGGTTATGCTGGCCTCCCGGAATGAGTTTGGAAGTGTTCTTTCCACTTCAATTTTTTGAAATAGTTTGAGAAGGATAGGTATTAACCCTTCTTTAAATGTTTGGTAGAATTCACCTGTGAAGCCTCCTAATCTTGGATTTCCCTTTGTTGGGAGTCTTTTTGATTTCTGATTCTATTTCATTACTAGTGATTTGTCTGTTTAGATTTTTTGTGTTTTCCTGATTCAGTCTTGGAAGATTGTATGTTTCTAGGAATTTATTCATTTCTTTTAGGTTGTACAGTTTGTTGGTGTATAAGTGTCTACAGAAATCTCTTATGATCCTTTGTATTTCTGTGGTGTTGATTGTAACTTCTCTTTTGCTTCTGATTTTATTTATTTGGGCCCTCTTTTTTTTCTTTCTTTCTAGTCTGGCTAAAGGAGTATCAATTTTGTTTATGTTTTTAAGGAACCAGTTCTTAGCTTCATTGATCTTTTCTATTGTTTTTTTTTTAAGTCTCTATTTCATTTATTTCCACTCTGATTTTTATTATTTCCTTCCTTCTACTAACTTTGGATTGTGTTTGTTCTTTTTCTAATTCCTTTAGGTGTAAGTTTAGATTGTTTATTTGAGACTTTTCTTGTTTCCTGGGCTAGGCTCTATTGCTATCAACTTCCCTCTTAGAACTCCTTTGGCTGCATCCTATAGATTTTGGAATGTTGTATTTCCATTTTCATTTGCCTCAATGTATTGTTTAATTTCTTCTTCAATTTCTCTGTTGATCCATTGGTTGTTTAGTAGCATGTTGTTTAACCTCCATGTGTTTGTGTTTTTCCAGTTTTCTTCTTGTAATGAATTTCTAGTTTCATACTGTGTGGTTGGAAAAGATACTTGATATGATTTTAATCTTCTTAAATTTATTGAGACTTGTTTTGTGGCATGCCACATGATCTATTCTGGAGAATGTTTCATTTACACTTGGGAAAAAATCTGTGTTCTACTCTTTTGAGGTAGAATATTCTGCATATACCTATTAAGTTTGTCTGATGTAACATGTTGTTTAAGGCCAATGTTTCCTTATTGATTTTCTGTCTGGATGATCCATCCTTTGATGTAAGTGGGGTGTTAAAATCCCCTACTATTTTTGTTTGTTTGTTTGTTTTATTTTGTTTTTGGTGCACTGAGCAGCATGTGGGATCTTCGTTCCCTGACCAGGGATCAAACCCATGGCCCCTACAGTAGAGGGGTGGAGTCCTAACCACTGGACCACTAAAGAATTCCCTAATATCCCCTGCTATTAAAGTATTACTGTCAATCTCTCCCTTTATGTCTGTATTTGTTTTATTTATTTTCTCTGATATTAGTATTGCTACCCCAGTTTTATTTCCATTTGCATGAAATATCTTTTTCCATCCCTTCACTTTCTGTGTGTATATCTGTGTGTGTCTTTAGATCTGAAGTGAGTCTCTTGTAGTCAGCATATATACGGGCCTTGTTTTTTTAATCTATTCACCCATCCTGTGTCTTTTGATTGAAGCATTTAGTCCATTTGCTTTTAAAGTAATTATCAATAGGTATGTACTTATTGCTATTTTGTGAATTGTTTTTCTGTTTTTTAAAATTATTTTGGTAGTTCTTCTCTGTTCCTTTCTTCTTCTCTTGTTCTCTTGTGATTTGATAACTTTCTTTAGTGTTATGTTTGTATTCTTTTCTCTCTATTTTTTTTTGTATCTGTTATAGGTTTTTGGTTTGTAATTACCCTGTGATTCTTATATAACAACCTATGTACATACCAGGCTATTTTAAGTTGATAGTCACTCAAGTTTGAGCACATTCTAAAAAGCACTTGTATTGTTTCATGTTTGTTATATCATATTTTACATCTTTTAATTTTGTATATCACTCAGTTATTTTAGATATACATATTTTTTACTACTTTTGTCTTTTAACCTTAATGCTAGCTTTGTAGGTGGTTGATCCACTACCTTTACTTTATATTTGCCTTTACCAGTGAAATTTTTTCTTCATAATTTTCTTGTTTCTAGTTATGGCTTTTTCTTTTTCATTTAAAGAAGGCCCTTTAATATCTCTTATAAGGCCAGTTTAGTGGTGATGAACTTCTTTAACTTTTGCTTGTCTGGAAAATTCTTTCTCTCTTTTTCAATTCTGAATGATAACCTTGCCAGGTAGAGTATTTTTATTTGTAAGTTTTTTTCCTTTCAGTGCTTTCAATGTATAGTGCCACTCCCTTCTTGCCTGTAAAGTTAACGCTGAAAAATCAGCTGATAGTTTTATGGGAGTTCTTTTGTACATAACTAGTTGTTTTTCTCTTGCTGTTGTTAAGATTCTCTTTATTTTTTTAATTTTGACACTTTAATTCTAATGTGTCTTGGTGTAAGTCTCTTTGGTTTCATTGTATTTGGAACTCTCTTTGCTTTCTTTTTTTTTTTTTTTTTTGCATTACGTGGGCTTCTCACTGCTGTGGCCTCTCCCGTTGCGGAGCACAGGCTCTGGACGCACAGGCCCAGCAGCCATGGCTCACGGGCCTAGCCGCTCTGCGGCATGTGGGATCTTCCCAGACCGGGGCACGAACCCGTGTCCCCTGCATCGGCAGGCGGACTCTCAACCACTGCACCACCAGGGAAGCCCTCTCTTTGCTTTCTTGACTTGGATGTCTGTTTTCTTTGCCAGGAGAGGGAAATTTTCAGCCATTATTCCTTCAAATAGATTTAGTGTCTCTTTCTGTTTCTCTTCTCCTTCTGGGACCCCTATCATGAAAATGTTAGTATGCTTGATGTTGTCCCAGAGGTCCCTTAAACTATCCTCATTTTTTAAGTTCTTTTTTCTTTTTGCTGTTCTGATTGGGTGATTTCCACTACCCTGTCTTCCAAATTTCAATCCATTCTTCTGCATCCTCTAATCTGCTGTTGATTCCCTCTAGTGTATTTTTCATTTCAGTTATTGTATTCTTCAGTTACAATTGGCTCTTTTCTATCTCTTTGTCAGCACTTTCACTGAGTTCTTCTCCCAAGTTTGGTGAGCACCTTTATGACTATTTCTTTGACCTTTTTTTCTGGTAACTTGTTTATCCTCATTTCTTTAGTTCCTTTTCTGAGGTTTTTGTCTTATTTTTCCCTTTGGAAGGTATTGCTTTGTCTTCTCATTTTTCCCTAACTCTCTGTGATTGTTTCTATGTATCAATATTAGGTAAGTCAGCTATGTCTCCTGGTCTTGAAAGAGTGGCCTAATGTAGAAAGTGTTCTGTGGGACCCAGTGGTACAATCCCCCCTGGTCACCAGAGCCAGGTGCTCCAGGGGTATCCCTTGTATGTGCTGCATGCGTCCTTCTGTTGTGGTTAGGCTGTGAGTGCTGTAGGCATGCTGGTGGGTGAGTTTGGCCTTTAGGTTGGCTGTCTGAGAAGCCCTGCTATGACTGTGGGCACACTGATATGCGGGACTAGTCCCCAGCATGACTGGCTGCAATGTCCAGCTGCAACTGTTGTGGGCATGCTGATGTGTGGGCTGGACCTCCCAGAGCAGGAGCTACTTTGGAGGGATACTGCTGGTTCCAGCCAGTGCTGCCCACCAGGTGAGGAGGGGCAGGATCCATTTTGAAGGGGCCTGCTTGGGCAGGTGTGTTGGGCAGGGCTGTCCTCAGAAGAATGCTGGGGCAAGGTGCATGGTGTTAGCTAGGTTGATAGAAAGTGACAAAAATGGCACCTACCATCACTATGCCAGCTAGGTGGAAGGAGAGTTAAAAAAAAAAGGTGCCACGAATGCTTCCATCCCTGGAGAGAGTTCCATCAGATCCATGCCCCTCTGGCACATGCTCTAAAATTAGTCATTGAAGTTCCTTCTCATATGACCCATGTACTTTCAAGCTGCTGCCTCTGTGCTGGGACTTGGAAGGAGTAAGTTTTTGTGCAAGTCCTTCAAGAGTGGAGTCTTCCCACAGCCCTCTGGGTCTCCCAGATATAAGCCCCACTGGTTTTTAAGGCCAGATGTTATGTGGGTCCATCCTCCTGGTGCAGGTTCCCCAGGCTGAGGAGTCCAGTGTGAGGGTCAGACCCCTTTCTCCTCAGGGGAGACCTCCACAGTTGCAATAACCCTTTCACTTGTGGGTCGCTATACTGGGCATGCGGGCTCTGACTAGACCACATCTCTGCCCCTCCCACCCTTCTCGGTATTGCCTTTTCTTTATATCCTTAGTTATAGGAAATCTGTTCTGCTAGACTTCAGGTCATTCTCAGAGATAATTTTTCTATAGGTAGTTGTAGTTTTGGTGTGCCCATGGGAGGAGGTGAGCTCAGAATATTCCTACTCTTCCATCTTGATCTACCAGCCTCAAAGCTCCTTTTTTATATGTGATTTTGGAAGATAAGATTATAATCTGCTCTACAGAGGATAAGGCTTTCTCTAGGAATGTATTTTATTTGATCTCTAGTCTATTCAAATCTGTGTAATAGATAGAATATAGTATTTAATATTAAAATTACTCAGAGGATAGGAGACCATTATGATCCTTTCATTCCTACCTTTTCATTTCAAATCATTTTCATAGGCAGGAACACCATATGTATGTTCGACTGGTACATAAAGGACATATAATGGGCTTATTTTCATATCGCCAGTGTACTACTTTTGAAATAAACTCTTTATTACTATTGTATTTTTCCTAATTACTCATTTCTAATTATACTCACAAGTCATCATCAATAATATCTTACTTCCTTATTCAGTTAAATATTTGCATAACATTCTTTATACAATTAAACATCAACACAGATACTTTGGATTATACAGTATACTAAACTCTTCAACATGGTATTTGAAAAGGCATATTTCATTTGCCTAGTTTAAAACCATACAATTAAGAAAATTCAGAGATGATTTGGAAATTCTTCTTTGGAAAACATACCACAATAGATTTAAAGAAAAATATTATGTGAAGGCCAACCTATGCATTAGATATTGGCTAGCAAGTTTACATTTTAATGTACATGAGACTTAGTTTATAACCCAAGTTAGGAGCAACTTTTTGGTATTCAAATATTCTCACTCTGTATATTTGAATTTCTTGATTGAACTAATCTAATTTTGAAATTCAAATTCAAATCAAGTGCCGTGTTTTGTTATATCTCAGATGACAGGCAATAAATGATCACCAGTTCAAGGCAGTAATTGAATATCCTCAGTCCACATATTTAAGATTAATATGTAGGAAAAGACAACCTCACATGTCAAACTTTGGTTCCTAGCACCTCCCTTGGTTATCTCATCTACTTTTCCAGCTTCCACTGACCTCAGTGAGAGATAACTGCCAATCTAGAAATGTAGACTTGACCTCTCTCATTTAACTTCAGCCTCACATCTCTTATCACCTACTGACTATTCTGAATATTTCCACTTGAATATTTCTCATTCACCTCAAACTCAAATTATCTAGAGCTGAACACATCACCTTTCCCCTTAAAATAGTCTCTCTGTCAGGTTTCTTTATTTCTATGAAGATTATTTTCATTCTTCTAGTTATTCAGGCCTAAAATCACATGGTGATTTTTGACTCCTTAACTCTCTACTCCTTTCCCACCTCACCCATTGTAAATTTCGAAGTCTTGTCTGTTTATTACTTCATTAGTGTTTCTTACATCCATCTCTTATTTTTTTCCTAAGATCACTTCCCTAGTTATCGTCTCCAATATATCTCATAGGCTCATAATATCTCTTATTAATTATTCTCCCAAATCACAGGATTTTTGGATGAGCTGTTCCTACAAAATTGGCTGTTGCATTTTCTGCTGCTAGAATCTGCTTATTGCCGTCAACACCACCATCATATTGTTCTCTACGTTCTCTCAAGCACTTTTCTCTTGGCTGGTTTTCTTTTTTCATCATTTGGGGCTAACAGCTACACCTGAAGGCCTAGATTCCTTCTGTTTTTCTATTATGACAAATCTTGTAGCAGAGCCCACATCTCTGGCAGCACCATCTCTGATTTGAAATTCTCACTTAGTCTTAAATCCCCTATGTTTACAGCTTGCTCCTTCTGAATTACTAGAGGAGTGAGCCATGATCTCAGAGTAGATCATTCTCTTTTCTTACTCACAGCACCCCATCCCTAACCTACCTTCAGTCTTCTCTTCCTAGCTATAAAGTGGGACTTTCTTTCCCTGGAGACTACTGACATATACTAAATCTCACATAGGCCCCCAGTTGGCCAAACAAACAAATTCCATTTGGCACTTAACATGAATAGTGAAATCATTTGCATGTTTAGTGATGACAGTTGGTCTCTACTCCCTGCCCCCTTCAAAGCTTTACCATAATGTCTATCTGCTTTGTGGTTACACTTTAGGCATTCTGCTGCTGCTACATATAAAGGATGAAGTTCAAATCTGTGACACACTTGCTAATATATTTAAATAAGCTTCAATGTTGTGAATTAACCAGTAATTCTGATCATTTTTCTTCTCATTTTATAAAGCATACAAGAGTGCAAGAGAAAGAAAATAATGTTATCATAAAAATGACCTTAAGTCTCTAAAAAAAGAGAGCACTGTTAGCAAACTTTAAAAGCACATCTGTACCTGGTAAGAATTGTTTGAGATATACCTCATATCCTTCACAATAGGTAGATACACCATTGTCCCATGACCTTGAGGTTGAGAACATTGCCATTGGTGGGTCTTTATTTTCTTCAAAAGATTTACAACAAAGGAGTGGTTAGACTTCTTGCTTGAGCTCAGTAGGGATGTACTTAAGTAGATGTCCCTTTTGATTTTGATCAGGGACCATACTTTCAAAGCTTACAGGGGCTAAGTGGGTTATGTTTATGAGTGATCTAGGCAGAGCATAAGGAAAACAACACTATAAGCTTGAGGATAAATGACAACTGGCACAGAACACAGTATCTGGGAGATATTAAGAAATGATGGGGACTTCAGTAAAAGTGCATCTAAAAGTGCAGTTGCTATTTGAGGATGGAAATCAAATGTTAAGGATTGCAGAGCAGAAAGGCAGAAGGAGCCTGGATCCCTGATGATTATGGAGCCACCATACTGTCACAGGACTGCCTACCTCCTCACATAACTGGTCAGTCTAGGCAAGTGACAGCTTCAGGCATACAAGACCCAGGGATCGACAAGCTTTCTTCATCTCTCAGGCCTTGCTTTCCTTTGCTCCTCCTTTGGTATCTCTTGGATTATTTTCTCCATATGGTGGGAAAAGTGCTACTTCTCATTTCACACTTAACATGAACAGTGCAATCATCTGCATGCTTCAGGCTCCACACTTGGAGCTTGTGACCCAAAAGCAACATAGGGATACTACTCCCCTTCTAACTCCAGCAGGAAAGCTCTGAGGAGGACTTTCATTGACCTGGGACAGTTTCATGCCCATCCTTGAACCCATGCGATTGGCTCTTTCAGATCAGTGGCATTGAGGAAGAATTGCCTAAAGCAACTAGGAGGAGACAAACACAAACAGTACTTCCCACAGTCCACTGTTCTCCTGCATTGGAATTGTCTTTTTAGTTCTCTGTCTCCTCTACTGCTTTGTAAGGACCTTGAGGGCAAAAACTGTGCCTTATTAATTTTGTACCTACCCTACGAAGATATAGTAAGTATTTGCTGAAGAAATGAAAAAGGAAAGCCAGGCAAAGAATTTCAAGAAGAGCAGGCTAGGAACCCATGACAAAACTTTGAGCAATAGGTATAAAGTACCAGCAATAAACAGTGGCATTATGACCACTAAACTAGCCTTTGACGTGGGAATTTTGTACAGTTCTGGTGGTGACAGGAACTCATTGCAATGTGGCCAGTTCATGCTGAATAAATATGTGATTGGCATATAAACTGTGTGCAGAACAAGCAAATAGTTTTTAGCAGGACATTCCTGAAAAGTCTCTTATAATTTATTGTTTAATCTTGTTAACATTTTTAATAAGTCACATTTCAAAATGTATTTCAGGATGATGGGAATGTAAACCACCATGAGAAATGTTTGACTGCCCCAAGTGATACTGGTAATTTTAGATTCAGAATGGCAGGACAATTGTAAGATCATTTTATAGACAAGTCTCAGTTTTATCAACCCTTTCCCAAAGCATGAGCTTGGGTGGGAAAACATAATTTAGTAAGAGAATTGTGCCAAGAAAAGATAAAAATAAAAGCTAACATGAATCAAGTTCGAAATTGACTTGTTCGGGAAAGAGTTTGAAGATAGTGTGTGAGGGAGACTACATGTTAAGAATTGTTGTATTCAGGTTAAGTGTGTATAGAGACAAGACACATTGAGTAGAATATTAGCTACAGGATCATTTTTGAGAAAAGCCAGTTTTGAGGCAATAAGTGTTAATCTTGAGGAAGAAATCATTTGTTGAAGAGGTGAGCAGAACCAAATATAGTGTTATCAATATAGGTAAAACAAGTGAAAAGTTTGCTTTGAAGAAATTCATTTTATACTCAAATTTTGCATAATATCTCTATTCTTTAATATGTTGACTATTCCTCCATTTGTTAAACTACTGTACTCTCTGACTTGACTGTCAAGCATTTGATTTATTTAAAATATTTAAAAAGATGCACTGAGATGATTTACATACTGAATGTTATTCTAACCTATTGTGATGTTACAGAGGGCAAAAATATCATATTTTATTCATCTTTATATTCCCAGCACCTAATAAGGTTCACAAGCCACAGTAGGCACTCAATAGATGTTTATGGAATGAAAGATTCTTTAAATTCTACAGTGCTTTACAATTTTCAAAATTTCACACACATGATTTCATGTGATCCCATAATAACCCTTTGAGGTATTTATAATATATTTTTTCAGATGAGAAAATAGATTCAAAAGAAGAAAATAACTTCCCAAGTCATAAAGATTTTGAATCCAAATCTTCTTCTTTCTGGCTTAGTTTAGTCATAATGTCTACTTTCAGTGAATAAAGTATGTTTTAAATCATGACACACCCAGAGACATGCAAACATGTAGAGGATATCTAGTTTTTGCCTGTTCAGTACCACACCTCTTTTAAGGCACTAAAGGTGGCCATTCATGCTATTCTACCCCTCTGGTCATTAGGGTAGGAAAGTGATCCATTTCCAGCTAGTAATAGTACTCTGACTGCAGCATTTGGCTGAGGTGAGGGTATGGTCCAAGCCATGTCAATCTGAATCCTTCTCTAGGAGTCTTCAATTTAGAGATAAAAAGGTTGTTGCCCTTTGAAATCACAGAGGATGAAGGATGGAAAGGTGGGTCTGCTTATGGCCATGGAGAAAGACTAGTTGTAATTGGAGAACATAAAGCAAGCTGACTGTGAGATGGAGTGATACAGAGCCCCTGGGCTGCTCATGCCTAATGCATCAGCTCGATCCTAGATATGTTGAACCATATGAAATTACCATTTGTAGGTCAAAATGGCTAAATATCATCATTTTCATTTGGCTCAACCTACTATACCAGTTAAAAGACCACACTTCAATTTTATCCAGAATCTTATGAGACTTTTCCAATCCAACTTTTTCTTGTGATAAATGGGAAAATGAAAGTCTAGAAACTTCAAAGGACTTGTCCAAGGTTACTAATGCCAAGTAATGCAGGTTTTCTGAATTTCCATCCAGCACCCTTTCCATTAAGCATAATGAGTCCAAATTTTTAAATTAGTCATTTTCAAATTTTGCAAACCAGTTGCGTTTCACTGCTTGTTTTGTTTTTAACTTTACATTTTTTTTCTTTGTTAAGCCTATGGAATCATGTTGTTATGAATCAAAGCAGGCAAATTTATTTGTTATAAACTTTTCCAGGAAAAATATTCTCTAGATTTTGACTAAAACCATGAACTTTAAAACCAAAAGAAATAATCTGATTCAAGTAAAATACATGGTCATTCTAAAGGCAAAACTCACATATCCAACTCTGACTACTTTTTCTTTTTCCTTTTTATTAGGTCTTCCAAAAGAACTTATTAAACTTTGGTGTGTATAAGACACAGCCGAAGTTGCTTTTTAAACATGTAGATTCCTGAGTCCTACACCACTGAATCAAAGTCTCTGGGGGTGGGTCTAAGCACGTTCATTCTAACAAGCTTACTGGGTGTTCTACACACACTGAAGTTGAAGCAGTAGTGCCTTAAGTATTGCCACTCTTAGGGATTCTGTCACTTTACGTTTCTCAACACTCAAAGGGGAGAGTGCTGAGAGCATGTGCCTATAAAGTCACGATATTGCCACAGTCACCAATGGGGCTGTGATATATCATGCAGGTGTGTTGGGCTGGGAAATGGCTAGGAACCAGTGTTTCACACCTGGGCCAGCTCATCAACTCCTATTAATTAGGCTAATACTTATGCATACCTGTATCCTGCTCATATTTTTGTTCTAATCAACACAATATTTCTAAGAACAACCAAGTATTTCTAGCTCAAACCCCACATATCTTCAACCAAGCTCATTTTATTGTTTTTCCCAAATCTGCTTTTCCTTCTGTATTATCTACTTTAGTTAATGGCACCACTAGCCACCTAATCGGGCAAGCCAGAAAACTCAGAATTGTCCTCAGTTCTGTGTTTTACCTCTCATCTAATACTAGTCATGTCAACCCTACTCTTCTAACATGCCTCAGATTAGTTTTCTTCTCATAATCCTCATGGCCATTGCCTTTGGGTCCTCCCTCAGATGTTTGTTACCTCTTCTGGGCTTCTGAAATAGCCTTCTAAAAGGGTTTCCTGTCTCTAGCCTCACTTTCTCTGTAATCCATCTCTACACTGCCACTGGAAATGCATTTCTAAAATGCAAATCAGGGGGCTTCCCTGGTGGCGCCGTGGTTGAGAGTCCGCCTGCCGATGCAGGGGACACGGGTTCGTGCTGCGGTCCGGGAGGATCCCACATGCCGCGGAGCGGCTGGGCCTGTGAGCCATGGCCGCTGAGCCTGCACGTCCGGAGCCTGTGCTCCGCAACGGGAGAGGCCCGCGTACAGCAAAAAAAGTAAAAAAATAAAATAAAATAAAATGCAAATCAGCTTTTCTACTCCTTCTAAGGTGGCTCCCCATTACCTCCCAGTTAAAGTCCAATTCATTTGTATGTCATACAAGGCCCCTTGTGATCTAGATTATTCAGAGTAATAATCTATTGCTATTTCTGCCAAATCTCAAATGATTCAAATGCAATAGCTTTAGAGTTCATGGAACTATCAAATATTGTATTATTTTCATCTTTTTAAAATGGCCCTAAAATAATATCTTGTTAGTGTTTATTAATTGTAAAATCTGGGGCTTTTATAAAACGTTTTGAAAATGATTAAAGCCTAACTCATACCAAACCAAGGACTCCCTGTGAACAAAACAAAAGTGTGCCACTGTTATCTATGCAGAAAAGTTATGTTGACATCCTATAATTTATCCATGTGTAAAGATCTGTTGTCAGCAGGAAGTAAGAACTGGAAACCCTTCTCTGCTGTCTCAGGTCAGCATTAATCTGATATTCTAAGGATGTCTCCTGAAAAGTTTGAGAAAGAAATTCAAAGGAAAAAAGTATTACTTCCTTGTATTCAAGATGGGAACACATGTTCTGTTCCAACCTACACCAACTCAAGCCTCTGTACTGTAAGATTTTTAGGTATAGTTTCCTTCTGTAAGTAGTAGACTGACTCTTCCACATGTATTTCCAGTTTCTCATCCAGCCTTACCCAGTGTCATTGCTCTGCACTGCTAACGTAGTGAATTATAGGTCAAGGAATGATATAAAGTGGGAAAAGCGTAAGATAGCCAATTTAGGAAGAGTCAGTTTGCATTAAAGATTTGTCTGCACATTTTCATGAGGCTAAGTTTAAGACAATAGGAAGCAGCCTTTAGCATACATGTAATGAATTGTAGAGTAAGTCGTAAGTAAGAAAAGAGAGCATATTGCAAACGAAAGAACATATAGGATTATGGGAAAGGAAAATATACTGGTATGTACAAAAAATTGAACAATGGTCATCATGGGGGTCTAGAAAGAGGTGAGTAAAAATGTCAGTACTGACCTAGGGCAGTTCAAGAGGCCATATCTCAAATAGTCCTGAATACACCATCAAAGAAAAGGTACAATCCTTTTATTTTTAAATGGAGCATAGAATAATTCTTTAGGCTCTCTCTCGTTTTTTTAATAAATTTATTTATTTGTTTGTTTTTATTTATTATTATTTTTTTGGCCACGTTGGGTCTTTGTTGCTGTGTGTGGACTTTCTCTATTGGTAGCGAGCAGGGGCTACTCTTCCTTGCAGTGCATGGGCTTCTCATCGTTGTGGCTTCTCTTGTTGCAGAACACGGGCTCTAGGCATGCCAGCTTTAGTAGTTGTGGCATGCGGGCTTCAGTAGTTGTGGCTCACAGGCTCTAGAGCGCAGGCTCAGTAGTTGTGGCGCACGGGCTTAGTTGCTTTGCGGCATGTGGGATCTTCCTGGGCCAGAAATCGCACTGTGCCCCCTGCATTGGCAGGCAGATTCTTAACCACTGCTCTACCAAGGAAGCCCTAGGCTCTCTTATCATCTTTAGCACTGCTGTTGTCTTCCCCTGCCAGTTCTTAACATTTTTCTCTAAGAGGTTACACCAACCTTAAACTCACATACCTTGGTCCCAAATCTCTTTGAATGAATTTGTCCCTCTCAACTAGGGGCTTGTTTCTCACATGCTGGGGGTCTCTTTTTTTTTTGGCCTGTTCTCTGAACTGGTTAGCAGGTAGGTTTTTGGGGTTTTTAAAATAAATTTATTTATTTTTATTTATTTATTTTTGGCTGTGTTGGGTCTTCGTTGCTGTGTGTGGGTTTTCTCTAGTTGTGGATAGCGGTGGCTTCTCTTGTTGCGAAGCATGGCCTCTAGGCACTTGGGCTTCAGTAGTTGTGGCATGCGGGCTCAGTATTTGTGGCTCGCGGGCTCTAGAGCTCAGCCTCCATAGTTGTGGTGCTTGGGCTTAGTTGCTCCGCAGCATGTGGGATCTTCCCGGACCAGGGATCGAACCCATGTCCCCTGCATTAGCAGGTGGATTCCTAACCACTGTGTTACCAGGGAAGCCCAGTAGGTGTGTATTTGACCCAACAAGATCCTACCTTTCTTCCAAGTTGCTTCTCTTTGTCTTTTCTTGTGAAACACAGCAGACACCACAGACTAGACCGGGATGGTTGCTGGGTATAACAAACACCCTGTGTCCCTCTTCCACTAAGCACTGTAAGATAAACATTCTATTCTTTACCAGTCACTCACTAGCTGGACTATAAAGTCCTTTTGTTTGTATTCAGGAACAAGGTGAATTATTTACTTTCTTAGCTGTGGATAGCTTAGCCACTAGCATCTTCAAAAACAGCCTGAGGTCACTGAAGTTGTCAGTATTCTTAGAATCTAGGAGCACAGTAGAAAACTTTAATAAATTACATTTCCAGAACAGAAAATTTGATCATCTCATGAGTTAATCCATGTTAACAACTAATAAACCTGCTATCCAAAAACATTGCCATTTATGGCAAGACTTCAAGTTGTAGGTTAAGCCTGTTTTATCTTTTGTCATTAGTGTACATGGTTATAGTTGGTCTCTGTCCTATTATTATAGGACCTTTCCTTTATCTTTTCGGGAATTCCATCTTTTAATTTTTTTTTTTTTGCGGTACGCGGGCCTCTCACTGTTGTGGCCTCTCCTGTTGCGGAGCACAGGCACTGGATGCGCAGGCTCAGCGGCCATGGCTCACGGGCCCAGCCGCTCCGCGGCATGTGGGATCTTCCCAGACCGGGGCACGAAACTGTGTCCCCTGCATCGGCAGGCGGACTCTCAACCACTGCACCACCAGGGAAGCCCCCTAATTTTTTTAAACTTTATATGCATCCTCAGAGTTGTCACGTCAACTTAGGTTCTAACATCCCTACCTTGCTCTTAAAGTGGTGGCTGTCAGCATTAATGTGTCTCGTGGTAGAGGTTGCACTAGCACTGAACACACCAGGGAGTTTGCCTGGTGTTCCTCACGTACCAGATTCCAGTTTACAGATCAGAAAAAAGTGCAGGGCTTCATTGTTTATTCATGGTCAGCTACTTATTCACTTTGACCCTACATGTTTTGCTGACATGCTTTTGTATAGCCACAATCCCTTTCTTTTTAAAAAATTGGTTGTTGCTGTTTTGTGTTGTACCTGCTCCACTTAATACTATATTCTTTGTTTCTAACACTTCTCTAATTATCCAAAGTAATTTTGAATTCTGATGCAACCTTTTGGCTAATGGTTATCCATTACCAGAGATATTGTTTTTTTCTTTATTGGAGTGTAATTGCTTTACAATGGTGTGTTAGTTTCTGCTGTATAACAAAGTGAATCAGTTATACATATACATATGTTCCCATCTCTCTTGCGTCTCCCTCCCTCCCACCCTCCCTATCCCACCCCTCTAGGTGGTCACAGAGCACCGAGCTGATCTCCCTGTGCTATGCAGCTGCTTCCCACTAGCTATCTATTTTACGTTTGTTAGTGTATATATGTCCATGCCACTCTCTCACTTTGTCACAGCTTACCCTTCCCCCTCCCCATATCCTCAAGTCCATTCTCTAGTAGGTCTCTGTCTTTATTCCCATCTTACCCCTAGGTTCTTCAGGACATTTTTTTTCTTAGATTCCATATATATGTGTTAGCATATGGTATTTGTCTTTCTCTTTCTGACTTACTTCACTCTGTATGACAGACTCTAGCTCCATCCACCTCACTACAAATAACTCAATCTCGTTTCTTTTTATGACTGAGTAATATTCCATTGTATGTATGTGCCACATCTTCTTTATCCATTTGTCCGATGATGGACACTTAGGTTGCTTCCATGTCCTGACTATTGTAAATAGAGCTGCAATGAACATTTTGGTACATGACTCTTTCTGAATTATGGTTTTCTCAGGGTATATGCCCAATAGTGGGATTGCTGGGTCATATGGTAGTTCTATTTGTAGTTTTTTAAGGAACCTCCATACTGTTCTCCATAGTGGCTGTACCAATTCACATTCCCACCAGCAGTGCAAGAGTGTTCCCTTTTCTCCACACCCTCTCCAGCCTTTATTGTTTGTAGATTTTTTGATGATGGCCATTCTGACTGGTGTGAGATGATATCTCATTGTAGTTTTTTTTTTTTTTTTTTTGCGGTACGCGGGCCTCTCACTGCTGTGGTCTCTCCCGTTGCGGAGCACAGGCTCCGGATGCGCAGGCTCAGCGGCCATGGCTCACGGGCCCAGCCGCTCCGCGGCATATGGGATCCTCCCAGACCGGGGCACGAACCCGTATCCCCTGCATCGGCAGGCGGACTCTCAACCACTGCGCCACCAGGGAGGCCCTCTCATTGTAGTTTTGATTTGCATTTCTCTAATGATTAATGATGTTGAACCAGAGATATTTGGGAGCATCACTTCTATCTTCTCACCCAGGTTCACACTAAGTTTGCAATAATTTACCTACATATCCACAAGTATCAGTGAGAAAATCCCTTTAGTGTAATTTCACCCACATAGCAACAAACTATATAAAATACCTAGAAATAACCTTAAGAAGAATCATGTGAGACTCATGTAAAGAAAAATACAGGACTATTGAGCTATAAAATAATTTCTTTTACAGGTTTTGTAGCTGAGAAGGACTTAGCATTCACCCAGGAGGCACTATAGTGAGTGAGTTAAGCAAACGGATGCTGGTGTTTCTAGCGGAAGAACTGCTGTTGGGAAGCCACACCACTTTGTGACTTGCTACTTTCTAAATACACCAAATCAAGAAGATGTATTTGGAAGGTATTGGGCCATCTGCAACCCAAATTACAATAGACATGCTAATAATAATGAGCATTCGGTCAGGTTGCAGTGTTTCTTGCAGGCAATAGTTTTTAGTTTTATTTTACGAGAAAATATAGGCATTTTTGTTAAGAAATTAAAAATCATTGTGGACTCTCATTGATAGATTTAAAATGTGATTATTTATTTAAGGCCAATAGACATTCAGCTTTAAAAAATTGCACTTTAAATATGTAACTAATTGGGGCTTCCCTGGTGGCGCAGTGGTTGAGAGTCCACCTGCCGATGCAGGGGGCACGGGTTCGTGCCCCGAGCCCGGAAGATCTCACAATCCGCGGAGCGGCTGGGCCCGCGAGCCATGGCCGCGGAGCCTGTGTGTCCGGAGCCTGTGCTCCGCAAAGGGAGAGGCCACAGCAGTGAGAGGCCCGCGTACAGAAAAAAAAAAAAAAAAAAAAAAAAATATGTAACTAATTGGACACTTGAGCTTCAAAAAGTTAAGTTTTTTAAAACCTTCACGTGGCTCTTTTTCACATAGAGTAAAACTGAAACCTCTGGTGTCCTGAACACCTAAGAAATGAGTTTCTGAGATAACTTAGTTTTCTCCATTAGTTCAAAAAACTTTAAATATATAATCATTTTAGATGGAAGTTTTCCTTAAGACTATTATATATACATGCCTCTGTGAACCAACATTCAGAATAAAACTTAGCTTTCACTTGATGTCACAGGTTCAAAAGAAGAAGAGACACAGGAGATTAAGGAGCTTTTTCTATGCAAATTCTGGTTCCATCATTTAACAGCTGTGCACTTGGACAAGTCTGTCAATCTCTCTGGGCCTTGGATTACACACAACCTGAGCTATTTACTTTTCCAGATTGTTGTGAATACCTGAGAGAGAAAATCATAGCATGGATTGTACACTGTGAAATGTAGCAGTATTGTTTGAAGTTGAATTTGGGATTCAGAAGTGAAAGAGAACTAATATATTTTTTTGAATGGTGGTGTGTGACAGATATTTCAAATGTTTTGTCTCCTCCTATATTCATAACAACTTTAAATGTGGTTATTATTATTCCCATTTTATAGATGAGATATTAAAGCTACAAGAAGTTAAGTAACTTGCTCTTTGTAATAATGATGAGAGAATGAGAGTTAAGTGGGGCAGGAATTTTCGTCATTGTATGAGCTATAAATCGAAGTCCAGAATTTGCCATGGATACATACTGGACAAAACTAAGATTTAAACATAATTTTTTTCACTGTCGGTTCATTGTTTTATTTCGTTTTATTTTTGTTCTTAACTTTTAAAGTTTTCAGTTTTTTACATTAGTAAAGGAAATATATGACTAGATATTTCTTGATATTATACTATTAGTTTTGAAGGTATGACAGTGATGTTATGGTTACTATGATTTTTTTAGAGCCCTGTTATGGACTGAATATTTGTGTCCCAGCAAAGTTCATATGTTGAACCCTTACCCCCATGTGATGGTATTAGGAGATGGGGCCTTTGGGAGAGTGGGGTCAGAAGAGGAATTGAGGGTGGAGCTTTCATGAATGGGATGATGCCCTTACAATAGTCAGGAGAGAGCTTGCTTCCTTTTTCTGCTCTGCCATGTGAGGTTACAACTAGAAGTCAGCTGTCTACAGTCTGGACGAGGGCCAGAACTTGATGTGCTGGCACCCTGACCTCTGACTTTCAGCCTCCAGAACTGTGAGAAATAAATTTCAGTTGCTTATAAGCTACCCAGTTTATGGTATTTTGTTAGAGTAGCCCAAGCTGAAAGAAACAAGTCCTTTCCTTTAGAGATACATTCTAGAATATTTGCCAGTGAGCAGTTATAATTCCTGGAATTTGTTTTTAAAATTACTTGGAGGTGAAGGGGGTTGGGTGTGGGTTGGGGTATGGGAGAAACCAGGTTAGCACGAGTTAATAAATTTTGAAAGTGGGTGATGAGATCGGAGGTTCAGTCTGCTTCATTCCAAAGCCCATACACTGTTTTATCAGGTGTGACCTTCAAACACCATTAATTACAATACCATATTTCCTAGGTCTCCTCTAAAATGAAGTAAAGTAGTGATTTTTTGAAAACCACCTATTATGATGAACTCTTCCTTTTTCTTCCCCCGGAATTCTTATTAAACTTCCTCTAAAGGAGTCAGGCCTTGGGAAAGGAAATAGAAGGCGTATGATTTCCCTTTGAGCAATAATGTATAATAGCTCAGGCCACTCTTACTACTGACTGACGTGGTCAAATTCATGTGATGCTTCCTTATTTTGCTGGCAGAGATTTATCCCCCGGCTGAAGACTCTGTGTTGTTGCTGATTCTGTGTGGCTTAGCTGTTGAGACTGGAAGTGATTCCCAAAGTCTTCAAATGGCCACTTGTGGGAGTGTTCCACTATAGCTAGCTAGCTGCCGTTGCTGCCACTGATGTCTTCCACTGAACTTTCTACAGGTTCCCAAATCTGAACTTGAAATTGTCTGCTCACGCAGAAGTGGGTTTATCATGAAGTTATTGAAGGTTAAGCTTCAGGGCTCACCACCTGTCTAGGCTGCTTCCAAGACCCCAGCAATATGGTTAATTGAATGTTGTGAATTCAAAGAGTATCTTAACAAAGTTCCTGCCAAAAAACCTTGAATTGCCCTAAAATCTTGTAGTTGATTTATGATAAAAATTTGATATTTTCAAAATTTGACAGCAGTCCTAAAATGACATTGGGAATAGTGAGCTGTGAACCTGAAAGACACTTTTCTAATCTATCGGTAATAAAAAAAAAAAGTTTGATCAACCATTCTAGAGGAAAGATGAATTATCTTTTAATTCTCTCTATAGGTAATGTTATAAAATCACCATCATTTAAAGATGCTTTCAGGGGACCTGAAATCTTGAGATGGCGGAGGAGTAAGACGCGGAGATCACCTTCCTCCCCACAAATACATCAAAAAAATATCTACATGTGGAACAACTCCTACAGAACACCTACTGAATGCTGGCAGAAGACCTCAGACATCCCAAAAGGCAAGAAACTCCCCACGTACCTGGGTAGGGCAAAAGAAAAAAGAATAAACAGAGACAAAAGGATAAGGATGGGACTTGCACCAGTGGGAGGGAGCCGTGAAGGAGGAAAGGTTTCCACACACTAGGAAGCCCCTTCGCGGGCGGAGACTGAGGATGGAGGAGGGGGGAAGCTTCAGAGCCATGGAGGAAAGCGCAGCAACAGGGGGGCAGAGGGCAAAGCGGAGAGATTCCCGCACAGAAGATCGGTGAAGACCAGCACTCACCAGCCTGAGAGGCGTGTCTGCTCACCCGCTGGGGTGGGTGGGGGCTGGGAGCTGAGGCTCGGGCTCGAGGTCAGATCCCAGGTAGAGGACTGGGGTTGGCTGTGAACACAGCCTGAAGGGGGCTAGTGCACCACAGCTGGCAGGGAGGGAATCCGGGAAAAGGTCTGGACCTGCCGAAGAGGCAAGAGACCATTGTTTCAGGGTGCGCAAAGAGAGGGGATACAGAGCACTGCCTAAGCAAGCTCCAGAGATGGGCGGGAGCTATGGCTACCAGCACGGACACCAGAGACAGGCGTGACATGCTAAGGCTGCTGCTGCAGCCACCAAGAAGCCTGTGTGCAAGCACAGGTCACTATCCACACTTACCCCGCCAGGAGCCTGTGCAGCCCGCCACTGCCAGGATCCCGTGATCCAGGGCCAACTTCCCCAGGAGAACACACGGTGAGCCCCAGGCTGGTGCAACGTCACGCCGACCTCTGCCGCCGAAGGCTTGCCCTGCACTCCGTGCTCCTCCCTTCCCCCGGCCTGAGTGAGCCAGAGCCCCCTAATCAGCCACTCCTTTAACCCTGTCCGGTCTGGGTGGGAACAGACGCCCTCAGGTGACCTACACGCAGACAAGGCAAATGCAAAGCTGAAGCCCAGGAGCTATGCGAACAAAGAAGAGAAAGGGAAATTTCTCCCAGCAGCTTCAGGAGCATCGGATTAAATCTCCACAATCAACTTGATGTGCCCTGCATCTGTGGAATACCTGATAAACAACGAATCAATCCAAAATTGAGGCGGTGGACTTTGGGAGCAACTGTAGACTTGGGGTTTGCTTTCTGCATCTAATTTGTTTCTGGTTTTATGTTTATCTTAGTTTAGTATTTAGAGCTCATTATCATTGGTAGATTTATTTATTGATTTGGTTGCTCTCTTCCTTTTATATATATGTACATATATTTTCATTTTTCTCTTTTTGTGAATGTGTATGTGTATGCTTCTTTGTGGGATTTTGTCTGTGCAGCTTTGCTTTTACCACTTGTCCTAGGGTTCTGTCTGTCTGGTTTTTGTTGTTGTTGTTTTAGTATAGTTTTTAGTGCTTGTTATCATTGGTGGATTTGTTTTTTGGTTTGGTTGCTCCCTTCTTTCTTCCTTTTTCTCTTTATTACTTTTTATTTTTTAATTTTTAATTTTAATAACTTTCTTTTCTCTTTCTTCTTTCCTTCCTTTCTTTCTTCCTTTCTTTTCCTTTCTTTCTCTCTCTCTCTCTCTCTCTCTTCCTTCCTTTCTTTCTTTCTTTCTCTTTCTCCCTTTTCTTCTCAGCCATGTGGCTGACAGGGTTTTGGTGCTCTGACCAGGAACATTCTCCAGGAGAGATCATATCTTGGGTCACAAATCAAGCCTTGGTAAATTTAAGAAAATTGAAATCATATCAAGTATCTTTTCCAACCACAATGCTATGAGACTAGATATCAATTACAAGAAAAAATCTGTAAAAAATACAAACATATGGAGGCTAAATAATACACTACTAAATAACCAGGAGATCACTGAAGAAATCAAAGAGGAAATCAAAAAATACCTAGAAACAAATGGCAATGAAAACACGACAACCCAAAACCTATGGGATGCAGCAAAAGCAGTTCTAAGAGGGAAGTTTATAGCAATACAATCCTACCTTAAGAAAAAAAAAATCTCAAACAACGTAACCTTACACCTAAAGCAATCAGAGAAAGAAGAACAAAAAAACACCAAAGTTAGCAGAAGGAAAGAAATCATAAAGATCAGATCAGAAATAAATGAAAAAGAAATGAAGGAAGCAATAGCAAAGATCAATAAAAATAAAAGCTGGTTCTTTGAGAAGATAAACAGAATTGATGAACCATTAGCCAGAATTGTCAAGAAAAAAAGGGAGAAGACTCAAATCAATAGAATTAGAAATGAAAAAGAAGAAGTAACAACTGACACTGCAGAAATACAAAGGATCATGAGAGATTACTACAACCAACTATATGCTAGTAAAATGGACAACCTGGAAGAAATGGACAAATTCTTAGAAAAGCACAACCTTCTGAGACTGAACCAAGAAGAAATAGAAAACATAAACAGACCAATCACAAGCACTGAAATTGAAACTGTGATTAAAAATCTTCCAACCAACAAAAGCCCAGGACCAGATGGCTTCACAGGTGAATTCTATCAAACATTTAGAGAGGAGCTAACACCTATCCTTCTCAAACTCTTCCAAAATATAGCAGAGGGAGGAACACTCCCAAATTCATTCTATGAGGCCACCATCACCCTGATGCCAAAACCAAACAAAGATGTCACAAAAAAAGAAACTACAGACAAATATCACTGATGAACATAGATGCAAAAATCCTCAACAAAATTCTAGCACACAGAATCCAACAGCACATTAAAAAGATCATACACTATGATCCAGTGGGGTTTATGCCAGGAATGCAAGGATTCTTCAATATACGCAAATCAATCAATGTGATACACCATATTAACAAATTGAAGGGGAAAAATCATATGACCATCTCAACAGATGCAGAAAAAGCTTTTGACAAAATTCAACACCCATTTATGATAGAAACCCTCCAGAAAGTAAGCATAGAGGGAACTTACCTCAACATAATAAAGGCCATAGTGACAAACCCACAGCCAACATTGTTTTCAATGGTGAAAAACTGAAACTATTTCCCCTAATATCAGGAACAAGACAAGGTTGCCCACTCTCACAAGTATTATTCAACATAGTTTTGGAAGCTTAGCCACAGCAATCAGAGACGAAAAAGGAATAAAAGGAATCCAAATCGCAAAAGAAGAAGTAAAACTTTCACTGTTTGCAGGTGACATGATACTATATATAGAGAATCCTAAAAATGCTACCAGAAAATTTCTAGGACTAATCAATGAATTAGGTAAAGTAGCAGGATACAAAATTAATGCACAGAAATCTCTTCATTCCTATACACTAATGATGAAAAATCTGAAAGTGAAATTAAGGAAACAATCCCATTTACTATTGCAACAAAAAGAATAAAATACCTAGGAATAAACCTACCTAAGGAGACAAAAGACCTGTATGCAGAAAACTATAAGACAGTAATGAAAGGAATTAAAGATGACACAAACAGATGGAGAGATATACCATGTTCTTGGATTGAAAGAATCAACACTGTGAAAATGACTATATGACCCAAAGCAATCTACAGATTCAGTGCAATCCCTATCAAACTACCAATGGCATTTTTCACAGAACTAGAACAAAAATTTCACAATTTGTTTGGAAACACAAAATACCCCAAATAGGCAAAGCAATCTTGAGAAAGAAAAACCAAGCTGGAGGAATCAGGCTCCCAGACTACAGACTATACTACAAAGCTACAGTAATGAAGACAGTATGGTACTGGCACAAAAACAGAAATATAGATCAATGGAACATGATAGAAAGCCCAGAGATAATCCCACGCACATATGATCACCTTACCTTTGATAAAGGAGGCAAGAGTATACAACGGAGAAAAGACAGACTCTTCAATAAGTGGTGCTGGGAAAACTGGACAGTTACATGTAAAAGAATGAAATTAGAACACTCCCTAACACCATACACAAAACTAAACTCAAAATGGATTAAAGACCTAAATGTAAGGCCAGACACTATTAAACTCTTAGAGGAAAACAGAGGCAGAACACTCTTTGACATAAGTCAGAGCAAGATCCTTTCTGACTCACCTCCTAAAGTAATGGAAATAAAATCAAAAGTAAACAAATGGGACCTAATGAAACTTAAAAGTTTGCACAGCAAAGGAAGCCATATACAAGACGCAAAGACAACCCTCAGAATAGGAGAAAATATTTGCAAACAAAGCAACTGACAAAGGATTAATCTCCAAAATATACAAGCAGCTCATGCAGCTCAATGTCAAAAAAACCAAAAAACCCAATCCAAAAATGGGCAGAAGACCTAAATAGACATTTCTCCAAAGAAGATATACAGATTGCCAAGAAACTCAGGAAAGGGTGCTCAACATCACCAATCATTAGAGAAACGCAAATCAAAACTACGATGAAGTATCACCTCACACTGGTCAGAATGGCCATCAACAAAAAATCTACAAACAATAAATTCTGGAGAGGGTGTGGAGAAAAGGGAGCCCTCTTGCACTGTTGGTGGGAATGTAAATTGATACAGCCACAATGAAAAACAGTATGGAGGTTCCTTAAAAAACTAAAAATAGAACCACCATATGACACAGCAATCCCACTACTGGGCATATACCCTGAGCAAACCATAATTCAAAAAGAGTCATGTACCACAATGTTTATTGCAGCTCTATTTACAATAGCCATGACATGGAA
Source organism: Hyperoodon ampullatus (assembly GCF_949752795.1). Lineage (NCBI taxonomy): Eukaryota > Metazoa > Chordata > Mammalia > Artiodactyla > Ziphiidae > Hyperoodon > Hyperoodon ampullatus. The sequence continues at coordinate 79,272,327 of NC_136915.1, read as the reverse complement.
GCAACCTAAGTGTCCATCATTGGATAAATGGATAAAGAAGATGTGGTACATATATACAATGGAATATTACTCAGCCATAAAAAGAAACTAAATTGAGTTATCTGTAGTGAGGTAGATGGACCTAGAGTGTGTCGTACAGAGTGAAGTAAGTCGGAAAGAGAAAAACAAATACCATATGCTAACACATATATATGGAATCTAAAAAAAAAAAAAGGTTCTGAAGACCCTAGGGGCAGGACAGGAATAAAGACGAAGATGTAGAGAATGAACTTGAGAATATGGGGAGGGGGAAGGGTAAGCTGGGACGAAGTGAGAGAGTGGCATGGCCATATAAACAGTACCACATATAAAGTAGATAGCTAGTGGAAACAGCCACATAGCACAAGGAAATCAGCTCGGTGCTTTGTGTCCACCTAGAAGGGTGGAATAGGGAGGGTGGAAGGGAGAAGCAAGAGGGAGGAGATATGGTGATATATGTATACACATAGCGGATTCACTTTGTTATACAGCAGAAACTAACACACCATTGTAAAGCAATTATACTCCAATAAAGATGTTAATTAAAAAACAATTTGTTATCGGAGAATACACAGTCAAAAAATATAGAAAAATATTCTAGTTTATGTCATAAAATTAATTATTAAAATATTATTTTTCTGGATTTAGGGATGTTTGTGATATTTTTCAGCTTTTCAAAGTTTGTAATTTATTGTCATTTCTTTTCTTATTCTATACGAATATTCATTTTTTACCCTAAGTGTTTTAAATTCATAAGTTTTTATTCCTTTTCTTAAAAGATGCTCCCAAATTGTGTTAGCATCAGGCATCACAAAACCTGGACCCACCCTTATACCCACCCCACTCTCTCAGCATCATTTACATACTGAACTTTTTATTTTACACTATTTTTGTCTTCCTATAAGAAGTTGACAGAGCCTCCCCAAAGGCTTTCTAGTTCTTCCTTTCTTAGAAAAAAGAGACATACCCTGAAAATTTAGCTTGGGATGTTGATCCCAGGGCAGCCAGGCAGTAGTACTCAGTGTTCCCTTGTGTCCACTTGTCTTACAGATGGGGGTTGGGGGTTGTATTATCACAGCTTTCACATCTTCTCATCTGAGACATGTGATCTGAGCTGAGTCACAGGACTGGCTATGAGAACTGGTTCCTTAGTATGCACACCTGCAGGTCCAGTAACTAGCTCTCTAGCTGGGTTGGGGCACATGCCCTGCCACCTTAAGATTTATGGTGGCTTCTCTCTAAGCCTTCCCCTTAGCAGAGGCCCTCTGCATGTACTCTTTAGACTCAAGCTCTCATTCGTGGAAATCCTGGCCCCTAATCATGGTCCCTAGTACTTGGAGCACAAATGACTCAATAGAACTGGGATCGGTGACATTTCCTCCAGGACACAAGCACATTCTGACACTAATTCTCACAATCTCTAAGCTACATTTCATCACTGATTGTACTTAATACTAAGTAAGATTGGGTGGGGTATAGTAACTATTTTTCTGAATTGAAAATTAGGGAAAACAGTTTGAAAATTGATTATGGAAATAAATACTTAAAATCTGAAGTGTCCTGAAAAATCCAGAAAACATGTAATCAAAGAGCAGTTTGCTGGTGTTTTAAATGACCCCAGGTTGTTGTGCATTTTAAATCAGTTCGGCTGCCCTTCACAAGTCCTCTCTTCCCTTGCTGTCAGGCCATTTCTTGCTTCTGTCTAGGGCCTGGCAGCTAATAGCCCTTCTTCACAGTAGAGGTTGTGGTCTTAAGAATGAGTCTAGAACCAGGCTGTTTGTGTGGAAATCTCAGATCTGTCACATAATAGCAGGAAACCCTGGGTAAGTTACTTAACCTCTCTGCTCTTCAGTTTTCTTATGTACGTAATGGCATATAATAATAGCACCTACCTCGTGATGTTGTCATGAAGATTAAGTGAAATAAAACTGCTTAGACGGTTCCCTGGTGGCGCAGTGGTTGAGAGTCCGCCTGCCGATGCAGGGGACACGGGTTCATGCCCCGGTCCGGGAAGATCCCACATGCCGCGGAGCGGCTGGGCCTGTGAGCCATGGCCGCTGAGCTTGCACGTCCGGAGCCTGTGCTCCGCAACGGGAGAGGCCACAACAGTGAGAGGCCCGCATACCGCCAAAAACAAACAAACAAACAAAAAACCAAAAAACTGCTTAGAAACAATGCTTGAAAAATAATGGATGCTCAATAAATGTTTGTTATTGTTATTCTCTTTCTCATTTGTTATTTGAAATCTGCTAAGGATTAGGAAACCAGATAATCAGGCTTATTCAAACTCTAAATAAGATAAAATGAAATGATCTTTGAGTGAATGCTTAACCAACTAGCTTATAAGGAAAGGCAGCATTACTGCAGCTGGCCCATTCAGGCAGGAAAAAGCTTTAATGAGGCATCATTCTGTTAAGAGGCACTGCTTACCTGACCTGCTTTTTTCTGATCAACAGAATCTTGACTCTTATTATTGGTCAAGAGAGAATTTTAATGTTATATATAAAAGTATTCTCTAACTCAGGTTTTTATAATGACAACTAAAAATTATATGGAAATGGCTCAGCCTGAAATATGAGCACATAACTTATGAGTGTATTAAACAACAATGCTCAGAACAAACTTTAATGTTCTGTGTGGTTTTGATGTTGATCTCTAATATTCTATGTCCAGGAAATGGTGACCCCCTTAGTCAGTGGTGGGTGAAGAAATGTCTCTGTCCTTATTCAGTTTAGATTCTTCTTCCATCATCCTGGTTTTCACAAGCTTCAGCAGTTTTGTTTCATCCACTCTAGCTCTCCTTCCTTCTTGTTTCTCCAGAACAGCCCCATGTAATGCTGAAATTCCCAGTGCCCAGTCAGCCTCAGCCTAATTCTGAGACAAGGTTCTGTCTCTGAGATGAAAGTCAGTGGAGATTATGATGTACAGTACATAGCAGTCTCTCAGTAAATATTAAATGAATGGATAATGGCTCTGGTTTTCGGTGGGAAGAGAATAACACACATGGTCTAGAAAAATGACCCTCAATTGTGCAGAAATCAATGGCTCTAAACTGTTGTGTTTCCTGTGCCACACTATCAAACAGCATCCTGGCTCTTCCAGCCAGGACTTGAACTGTTTAATGCATACACAAAACCATTGATGCATGAAGCCGTCTATAAACCAACCCTGTGGCACTTGTTCTGGTGGGTCAGAGGTATTTTTTGCTTGGTTTGACTGGATGGGTCACATTGTTTGGTAGCAGATTACAGATAGGAGGGCAGCTAATGTAGTTATTAAGCATATTAAAATCTGTTTAATTTGAATTTCTTATGTATTTTGCTTGAAATTCTGAACTTTTGTCTATGATCAATCTTTTCTCACAAAGCTTTAAGTTTACAAGCATAAAATGCACTAATAGCAATGTTGTTTTGTTAACTTTTCTCTGCTAGAGACTATAATAAATGTACAAACATCTGATAAAGAAAAAGAAACGAGAGCAGTTAATAAGTAACCTAAAATCCAGACTAAATTCAGAACAAGCTTGAAGGTTTGCCATGAGTGAAAAAATATAAAATTTAGTTGCTCCATCTAGTGGTAAACTTTAGTGAAGACTTTATGACTTTAGTGAAGAGATTTTATAATAGTTTTTCATGGCAAAGATTTTATTCAAATTTTGGTCTGGTAAGCATTTAATAGACTCACTATCTTATTATGCCACTTAATTGACAAAGAATTATTCCACATAAAAAGAAAACATCACTACCTAATCTAAATAGACTTAAAGATGCATTTGCTAACCAAGTCAAATTTCAAATAATTATTTCTTCCTCAGTCGGTCTAGGAACTAGCACTGATACCTATGTATATACCTACATTAAAAATCCATATATTATCCTGGAAATATAAGAAAATTTAGGGATAGCCTGGATTAGTAGGAGAGAAATGCTAGTAGAAAGATCAGCCCTTCTGAAGTTAAGAGCATGAGTTTGACTCAGGCCTTAATAAGGCCTAAAAATTGTTCTGAGTTGTGTGAAAAATATCAATCTAGTTTAAAGGTATTTAGAAATAAAGATTACATGTGTACTTGAATGTAATAAACTGTGGTTAACATGGGCTCCAGGTCAGGCTACTTGGGTTCAAATTCTGGCACCAGCACTTATTAGCCAGAGAGGCCTTTGTGTCTCAGTTTCTTCATCCATAAAATGAAAATAATACTACCCCTCTCATGGAGGTTAAATTAGGTACTGCATGGAAAGCACTTGGGACTATATCTGACACAGAATAAATACCCAATAAAATTTTCCTAGTATTATTACTGCCTTTTGTGTATTTGTGGATTTCTGTGTGTTGATTTGGTGGATAATTGAATTGTGACAAGCATTCAGGTACCCATTTGGCAAGCCCTTGGGAATCTCTTGCTTCCCTGAGTCAGTGAAGTGTTCCCACTGAGGGAGGGTCTCTTCATTGCAATATCGTAAGTGTGACAGCACCCAGATCCCATCCTGCAACATTATTTATATAGTCAGTCATTCACTTTCCAAATCCAGGTTTCTCTCCCAGGATTTCAGCACTCACCTGGAAAGCAGAGATGGTGTGCTTGCTCCTGGGCATTCCCAAAGTCTGATAATTTCCTCCTCAAATCTTCAAAACCATGGTGTGGCACTAAAGCCAAACTTTCCTGATGACAAATTAATCAGAAAAAGAAGAAGAACAGTTTCCATAAAGCTACTTGCATACGTATTCCAGGAAAATAGCACACTGGGTTGACTAAGTTAGACCATATTTTCTTTGGAAATGTGTCTGCCGTGAACATACCTTCCTTGGAAAGGTGTCTACCATGAACATACCTTCATTCTTCCTGGATCTATTTGCAGATTCCCTTAGGAGCATAGACTATGGACATGCCTAGTTTTAAATCCTAGCTCCACCATTTAATAGTAGATAACCTTGGACAAATTATTGACCTCTGTGGGCCCTTGTTTATTCATTTGTAAATGGGAAATCATTTTACCTATCTCAAAAGTTGTTCTGCAAAGTAAATGAACTAATTTATATAAAGCATTTAGCATAGTGACTGGTAAGTAGTAAGTGATATAGGAGTTAGTTGTTACAGAGTTATTGTTTGAAGATACTCATTCTGTGGAGCACGAATGTTGTTTCTTTCTAGAAATTCCAAATTCAACATAATCTAAAACATTCTTTTGCTTTCACCTTTTGTGACATTTTTCCATATACTCTGGTCTTGAACTTTTTTTGCCTCTTTCCAGTCATTTATTTCTAATTTTTCATCTTAGATGGTTTTGTACACTTCAGAAACTCTTTTCTCTTGTTAATACATTTTTCTCTAACCCTTTTACTTCTTACTAGGGAATTCCTCAAAGACTTATTCTTATATATTTCTGATGTCTTGTATAGGGTTAGAGCCACAGGAGGTGCACAATAAACATGCATGAATAAAATATATAGAAAAACCAGCTTGTATTTGCACCTGAAGCTAAGCACTGCGCTAAGGGTTTTGTGTAGCATGGCCTCACTAAATGGCATCAAGAATTTTTGAGGTAAATTCTATTAGTTTCATTTTACAAATTAGGAAGCTGAGTTTCAGAAAATATAAATTACTTGTTCAAGGTGTCGCTGTTAATGACCAAAGCCCCTTTCTCCTGAAAAAGCCTCCTATTGGTTATTGAACAACTCCATTTTTTATTCCTCCTAGTATGTCAGTTTAGGATGGGGCCACAGATCTTTGGTCTACTATCTCCTGCAGGCAAGTGCCTTTGCTGAACTTCCCCAGAGAACTACACATTTCAGAGGCTATATTTTTTTGTGCGAGGGTATGAGCTGTGTCCAAAAGAACAGATCTGACTTAACTCCATCCCAATATTGTCAGTCAGAAAAGCTAACCCAGTGTTGACAGATACTCTGATTTTTCAAGAGCATTTGGAAATCTTGAGTTTTGTGTTTAACCTCTAAATTCAAAACCTGAATTTTAAATGTTGACCCAAATTTTAAAAGAACACTGTGCAGGCCAGACAAAACAGGACTATGGGCCAATCTAACCCTTGGGCACCATTTGCAATCTCTGACCCATACATTAAAAATGGCCAAGCTCTTGGTTTCTCTGCTCTGCAACTAAGTCCCAGGTCCAATGACATGCACAGATATGATCTGCAAACAGTTGTCACTGGCCTGGGGACCATGTGGCCAACATCAGGGGCCATAGCTCATTTATCAGCAAATAGACTGCTGTGTAGAATTTTTAAAAAATGATCTCTCTTACCTTTTTCTTTCCTTCTCTTCTTTTTGATGCTGGTTGTGACTGGGAGCCTGATCATTCCCATCTGTAGCAAACTCAAGCAAGTTCTTGACCTGAATACTTCCTTGCCTCTTTGGGGTTCCTAAGTAAGCATTTAAAAATTTTAATTCTCTGTGAAGAAAAACAACTTTTCATAGTAAATCATTTGATGGAGTAAGAGGTTAAATAGTAATAACTGAATCTCTTAGAAGGTTTAAAAATAAAAATAAAAAAAGAACCAGAGAGAGAATAAGAGAAAATAGGCCAGCATCCTGGTTCTAGTCACCACCTTGAATAGGTAGGCTTCTAAATCTTCCTCTCTGTCCCCGACTTTTCTTCAAATCTTCCTAGTCCTCTAACTGTCCAGGTTATACCCCAAGCTCCACGAGTATAGAGACCTTGTCTGTCTTGTCACAGCACTAGCCGAGGCTTCAACACATTGCCTTAACACAAAGTAGGGGTTCAATAGATATTTGTTGATTGACTCCTGGATGTATCCCTTTGTATATCATCCTGCCACCCCAAATCTACTATGTCCAAATCTAACGTGTCTCCAAATCAGCTCCCTTCTGAACATCCCTGTTCCCATGAATGGCATTATTATTTTCTTATTCACACAGGCTTTGAGTCACCTTTGAGATCCCCATTTTCCCCGTCCTACCAGTCACCAGAACCTGTGAATCCTCTGTGAATGATGTCCTCTTGGCCTCTCTGTCCTTCCCTTCCTCTCCACATCACTCTAGTTCAAGCCCTTGTGACCTCACGCCTCCAGGGACTACTGCAAGAGTTGCTCATCTCCACAGGTCTTGTGTCTTCCCCTCCCTAATCTGTTCTGTTTATCACAGAGAAACAAATTTTTGAGGATTTTAGTCCCTTACTAAAAAGCCATTGTGGTTTCCTATTGTTTATTACTGAGTCCAAAGTTAGCTCTTCATTATAGACCAGCCACAACTTATTCACACCTAATACTCCAGTCTTAATTTCCATTATGCCCTTACCTAAATCCTCTGCTTTAGTCAGAATGGTTCCATTGGCAGTTCCTGAAAATGCCAAGCACTGACTTTCTTTTTCTTTTCTGCTTATGATATTTTCTTAGTTTCTTCCAGTTAAGTAAATCTTAACTTAAATTTCTGTTGTATACTAGTTTTTTTGTGAGGCAAATTCTTGTCTTCCTCCCTCTCTCCCTCTCCTTCCTCCTTCCCTTCCTTCTTTTCTCCTCCCCACCACCGTTTCTCTTTCTTTTCCCCAACATGAATTTCTCTGACACTCTACCACACTCATTCTATCATGAATATGGAATTCCATATACTGTTTTGTAGAAAAGCATTGGCGTATAGTGGTCCAACACATAGACTCTGGAGACAGGCAACTGATTTCAAATCCTGATGCTATCGCTCACTATCCTGGTGACTTCAGTCAAGTTGCTAAACCTCTCTGCACCTTAATTATTTCTACGCTACATTGAGATAAAAATAATGCCTATCTAACAAGATTTCTGAGAGGATTAAATGAATCATTGCATGTAAAACAATGTCTGGCGCAAGGTAATCACTAAATGATGATGATGGTGGTGGTGATGGTGATGTTATTTGTTCTTTTATGTGTACTTCATTTTCCCATAACTGATTCGTAAACTCTTTCAAGTCAGACATTTGCACAGAGGAGACTCACAGTGGGAGAGTGTGATGCAGAAGTTTATAGTGGTCAGGAGAGCAGGCATATCAGATTAGATAGGTCTCACAACTTCTTTGAGACCCCCATTTGCTTATGTGTAAAATGGAAATATTTTTTCTTGCATTTATATAGTGTATTAAAGTGTTTCATGTACAACTCATTTATTATCTGCCTACTTATCTCACATATAAGATACTTTACATGAAACACATTGGAAACTGAGGCATGAAGATGTAAACTGTATTACCAAGGTGCTCAATAAGTGCTTTTTGAAAAATGGGATCAAATATTTGTCTTTCTCTCCCCTCCCCCAGTGTAAACTCCCTATAAAAAGGATTAGAGTTTCTTTTTGATGTTTTCAGGCAATAATGTTCTGATCTTGTGATGGAGCACCCTCCCACCCTCTCCCCAACCTTCCAGAAAAGCATTATTTCTTTTAGAAGGGCAAGTGGTGAATATGAATAGAGGCACCTAGTATACTGGTGCCTGGAAAATAGTAGGAATGAAGAAATCTCTTAAAATAATCTTCTGACTCTTGCTCCATAGAATTTAGTTTTCTGTCTACTGTTTATCAGAGTGATTATTATCTCTTTTCTGAGGTAAAAAGAGAAGCTAGACTTAAAGAAAGGGGAATAGAGAAAGTGAGGTATAGAGAACCCAATAGTCATCAGGGGAGAGAGGAAAATCAGAAACCAGAAACCGACATAAGGACAATAAAGGTATTAGATTAAAAATAAATAAAAGGTAGAACCATATAAAATGAATATTTCTAAGGCAAGAAACTGTGACTCATTTAGTCTTTGAGAAGCAGAATATTATCAAAAAACATTGTAAAAATAATGAGTACAGAAGGGTATATTATATGGCCAGCTGTGGGAATTTCTAGGCTGGCTTCTGTGCTAATTATGAAGTATCCCAGCTCTCATTCCATATTCAAACTAAGCATCCATAAACTTCTCTCTCTAGCAGGATGAGACATAGGAAGTATTCAAATACCATAGTATCTATGGAAATAGGAGGAAGAAAGAATTCTTGAAAGTCTCTGGGTAAAGATAAAAGGAAAACAGAATAAAGATCTCACAGCAGGGTCTTGTGACAGATCTCCAAATCAGGAAGTCAGGGAAGATGAAGTGGAACAAAGCCAAATCTCCACATCCAGGGAGATGGACCATAGATTTCAACTACCCGGTTAACTTTCAGATAACTCACTCAGGAGAACAGAACTGGAAACATATAAAACGTAAGTTTAATTCTCTCAGTAAATGATGCAAAAAGAGTTGCAAGAAATTTGAAAACAGTCTTACATTTGGAAAAAGATTTTATAGACTGTCTGAATGTCTTAAATAACCTGGAGAAGAATGATCCTGAATTAGCCAAATTCTAAGTATGAGCATCATTCCAAAATGTTAGGAAACCAAGCTTAACTTGCTTATAAATTTGATGGGTTAAGAAAAAAAATATCAAAAAAATTGAAGGGAGATTATATATTTGTGTCATACCAAATAAAAGGCAAGAGGTACTTGTAAATATATATTTAATATAATGCCTTATTGGATCCCTATTTTCTTATTACAGTCTGAAATTAGCTGTGAGTTTTGTGATGTATGTTATCTGTGTCTGCATCCCCCCCACCCCCCAAATCCGGAAATTTCCACATGGTTTCTTATCTTCTTATCTGGCGTGTTCACAAGGTCTCTTGAGGCCTAGGCTTGTAATTCTCACAATGTCACTTCCTCCTCATTCAGTCAGACCAAATCTCAAGGCCAGCCCCTATTCAAGGGATGGGGAAATTTCCTCCTCTTCATGAGACTAGGTAGAAAGAATTGGTGGCTAATTTTCATCTATCATAGGTGTTTAACTCAATTACAAAATGGGGTAAGAGGTATGAAAGAATCAGACTTAAATGGGAAACTCCTGAATCACTGCAGAGTGTTACTGTCATGTAGATGACCCATTGTTCCTTCTCTCCTTCTCCAGGGTCTTTTTGTCAGGTATGCTCTTGAGGAAGTTCAAGACAGGATACTGCAGGCATACCGAGACAATTGGAGCATGTTTGGGGCTTTGGCCACTACCTATTTGTTCCTTGCTATTCAGTATTTCATGTATGAGTCTGTTACCAATTCAATGATGCATAAATTGAATCGGATTTCAGAAAGGAAGATTTTCCTGTGTGCCATAAATCTTGTGATAATGTTTGTCATTAACTCAAGTACTGATCCATAGTGCAAAGGAAATTTACACTCCAACACAGTAAGACAACTTTTTACCTTCTTAAATCTTGGCACCAGCAGGCCTAAAGAAAATAGTTAAAAAAAAAGTTAAGGTTGAATTACCTTATTTATTTAGCTGTGACATCCTCACAAGAATTCAACAGTGACAATGAGCCTGAGTGGACACCTCTTGTGGTGGGTCCACAGTGCAGGGTTCCCCTTCTCTGAGGAGCTGCCAAGATTCACAGATAGAGCCTCTCTTTGCCCCTGCCCTGACAGCCATCTCAATATTAGGAAAGTGTCCCCTGGGCTGTAGCTTATTGTTTCTGGTCTGTCATCTCACCTAAGGTGAGCCCATTAATTTGTTTCTCCCATGAACTGGAAACGTTGCTAGAAAAGCATCAGTGTTATTGGAAGTTGTTGGCAGCTGAGACACATTGCAGTGCTCTGAGAGAAAAGCCCACAGCCTCCTACAGAAGAAATACATGGAGTTGCCCTAGTTCCTACCCTTTCAGAGCCTTGGTTTAATTCTTCCTTAGATTCTGTAAGATATTCCAGTATTCTTGCAACCAGTTCCCTGTTTTTGCTCATACTACTAGAGTTGGTTTCTATGACTTGTTATCAAAAGAAATTTAGCTAACACAAGATGGCCACAACCATGGCTGAATGGTTGGAAGAAAATGGTTTATCTGTATGCCATTTCATTGATTCATTCAATAGTCATTTATTGAGGATCTATTATATGTCAATCACAGAGACAGGAACACAAATAAGACAGGAGGAGGTGTGGGGAGACAGTCCTGCAAACATATGATTACACTAAATTGTGATAATGTTCTGGTAGAGAAGCTTACAAAGTGAAGTGGGAATACAGGTAAGAGCATGAATGAACTCTCCGGAGAGGTTGGGGAACTGAGGTTAATCAGCTTGGAGAAGGCTATAAGCTAAGGACTAAATCAAAGTTATACAGAAAATTCAACCCCATTACATTACAGTGGCAGCAAATGAAGAATTTCTACTTAGAGGCTGAAGACCAGCTGTTCTCAATGTCGACTCAGCTCTGCCAAGTGGAAACTGATTTTAACAGCAGCATGAGAGACTTAGATTATATGTGGAAGAATTTCCTGACAGTGAGAGGTGTTAATGTTGGGAGATTATAGAATCTTCTCTGGAGATTTAAAAAATAACATAGCTCTTCATCTGCCTGGGATAGCATTATTGTGATGTTGTCTGAAAGTAGGGAAATGGAAGATAATGGCCCAAGGTCGTTTCCAGCTTAGAGTTTATATAATTCTGTCACTTTTAAGAAAAAGTCATTGAATCAATGAAAAAAATAAAATTACAGGCAGAAATGTAATACAAAAAAAGGGGAAAATAATCAAATTATTAATTCTCTCTTGGGTCAGGAGTAAGAAAGAAGTGAAGAAACTCAAAAGTTTAAGTATTTGTTAATTTAGAAATTATTTTGAAATCACATAGTCTATTGGTTGTTCTAGAGCTTCCTGGTTGGGGCTCAACTAGCTGTAAACTAATAGAGGGTCCTGTCTTTTCCTTCCCAATTCAGAGTGGTTTAGTTTCCTTTAATTCACTTCGCAGTGAATCTCATCTTGTAGATTTTGTGTATGTTTATAAAATTATTTTGATTGTGAACTGAAGCAAATTTATAGAGTAAAACAGTCAAATGAACATTAGCTCTTTGCATCACTCAAAATTTACATCCGTCCTTTTAAAGTTTAGCTACATACATTCTATTTATAGAATTTTTGAATTCTGCTTTCTTTCACAAGATTGATTTCATTTATACTCTTTCATGGGTTGATGTAGTCCCTATACTTGCCACATTTAATAGCACTTTAGCACATTACTGTGAATCCATAGATTTTGATATACGTAATAAGTGGGGTAGCTAGAACTGAGTGGGAGGGCAGATGCCCTGGGAGCATCTGTCCCAGGGCATCTGTGATGGGATGAAATTAGTTCATCCAGCTAATCCTTTTTCCCTTCCACCCTCCCTCTCTTTCTCCTTCCCTCTCTTCCTTCCTTCATGTCTCTCTCAATCTTTCCCTCCTTCTCTTTCTTTCTTCTGTCTCCCTCATCTCCCTTTCTTCCTCCTTCCCTTCTTTTCTTCCTGTTTCTCTCTCTCCTTCCTTTTCTTCCAGTTAAAGAGACTAGCAGGAGCTTAACATTAGAGCATGTGTCCAGAGAATTATAGGTCTAATTGAGTTAAAGTTAAGGTATACAATTAGAAAATAAAATTGGAAAATTAAGTTAGGTAAAATTATGTAGAATTTGTTAAGCCACAGGGTTTAGTTTATTGGTTGGATTTGGGAAACAAACACAGCATTTGGAAGATAAGCATGCAAGTGGTGTATAGTGGAAGGCTACTGAGAATGGTAATCATTTTAAAGAGTCAGTTAAAGTAGGGAATCATTCAAAATGATACATTAACATTTTACTTTATATTAAAACCCAAAGATGTACATATATGCACCAATATTTTGATGTTAGGTTAAGACCTTATTTTGTTCTAAGTTTTTTTTTTTTGCTGAAACCATAACCATAATACATTGTCTGTGATTTCCAGTTTTGCTTTCTTGAAAGCCAAAAAAAAGTTTAAAGATACTTGCAAAACAATCTTAGTGTACTATCCCTTAAGATTTTAATTTTTTCCCTCAATCTTTTATGCTTGTCTCACCTACACTTACGATGACAGCAATTTTATCTAGTCATTTACCTAGTCTTACCAAAGTATTCCACTTAAATTTCATTAAAAATTTTTCTCTTTTTTCTCACACATACTTCATCAGTTTACAAAAGTTTTATTTCAGTAAAGCAATTAGTAATGAAAACACACCACAAATTGATTCTTGATAAGCATACAACTTAGCTGATATCAGAGATTCACCCCATGTAGTGTTAATTCCCTTTCATTCATGGGGTATGCATGTATGGGTACTATGGCATCTGGGCCTTGATATCAATACAGAAGCCTCAAGGTAACAAGTGAGAAGTGTGCAGCATGGGGATGAGGTAAGGGTTGTGCCTGCATGAAGTCAATCACTGCAGTAGTAGTTCAAAGAGACGGTAAGCCTGAGACAGACAAGCTTGAGACACACACTAAAATGGTATATATACCATTCATGTTCGATACATGGATCTTTCTTCAGTTCTAAAACATTTCCTGCCATTTTATCTTCAAATATTACATCTTTCTGATTCTCACTCTTTTGAAATTTCTATTGACTGTCTGTTGGAATTTCTCACTTTATCCATAATTTCTCTTAATTCTGCTTTCATGTATTTCATCTCTTTTTCTCTAAACTGCATTTTGAGTGATTTTCTCAGTTCTATCTTTTAATTTATCAGTTCTCTCTTCAGCTGTGTCTACTTTACATTTCAACCTATCCATTAAGTATTTAATTTTAGTGCTTGTATTTTTCACTCCCAGAATTTTTATTTCATTATCTTAAAAAGTCTATCTGTTGTTTTATAGAAGCACAGTTCTTTTATTGCCTTATTATATCTTCTTTTATAATTGTAAACACTTCATTTATTTTGAAGTTTATTTCAGATTTTAATTTTTCTCTAGCTCTTAAAGATAAAAATCCTGTTTTTTTTTTTTTTTTTTTTTAATGTGGATTGCTTCTTCCTGTGAGTAGTTTTTCATAGGAATCCTGGGTCCTGGAGAGCTTCTTATGAACAGTTTCAAGTTTGCTTTTACTTTTAAGAGTTCCATCTGTTCTGGACCAGATTTTTTATGTCAACTTCCTAGCTTAGGATACCTCACCATATAGGTAGTTTGAATTCAGACCACATGCCCCTGTGCAGCTTAGACCATGTATTTAATATTTTTTAGAAGTTTTTAATCTCCTGCACCACAGAGGGAACTGCCTCTAGCATAGATGAACCTATTCAAGGTCCATGCTACATAGTGAGCTGCCTTCCTCATCCCTAGGCTCATGCATGTAGCTCAGGCCCAGGTCCCCGAGGTCAGGTGTCTGAGGCTTAGACATCTCTGTCCCTCAGGTAGGTATTAAAGACCCAGCCCCCAGGCCTCTTTTTTTTTTTTTCTAATTACCTTTTAAAATTTTGCCTTCAGTTTCTGCTTACAGTTCTCATTTTGAAATCTGTCTTTATTTCTAACCCCTAGATAGTTTTTCTTTCTTGCTCACAATTTATCTATGCATTTAAAGTTTGCCATTTTTGTTAAATTGTGTCCAGAATTTCTATGTGTTTAGAGCCAGGGCAGGGGTGTCAAGAGTGGGGCAGAAGCAGGGAGTGCAGAGACTTCCCCATCAATGATCTGTTTCCATGTATGAACCTTTTTACCTCCTTGGCAATGTTATCCAGTTTAGGGATCTGTAACTTGTTCATCATGGTATCCCCAATACTTAACATAGCTTTAGGTTCCATAAATAATAATACCTAGCATGTTCCAGGTGCTAAGCAAAGTATTTTCCTATCATATATTATTTAATTCACCAGTGCAAAATACTATAAATTGTTATTGTCATCTCCATTTTGCAGAAGAGGAAACTAAGACTTAAAAAGTTTCAATAATTTTGGCAGATACAATCAATAGATGACAAAGTAGGATCAGCATCCAGGTCCTACAGAAATGCTAAAAGCCTAAATGATGGTGCACTGCCAGCCTCTCCAATCTTTCTCCAAGGGGGCCTTCCCAGGAAAGTGTGTCATTCCTTATTCCTTGATGACATTATCCAGGTTGTCAGTTTTCTGACATTTGATTATATAGCTTATTCCACCTTATATCTTTGTCTCTGCCCCTAAAGAGTGCAGGGCTTTAAATTACATATGATTTCTAAAGGCAGAGGAAGACTAGATTAAGGTTGGTGGACTATAGTGTAGATTTTTTTCTTGGTACCCAGTTCAAATAGTATCAGGGAGGTGAGCACTAAATAAATATGCTCCAGGACTGAGGGAATTTAATAGAGTTTATGTGGGAAATTTACAATCTCCTTTCAACTTTCCTGTGAAATTACTTCTATCTCCACCTACTTTTTTCTTAATACCCAAACCTTTCAGTCAATGAGATACCTTCTCTCCTGTACCTTCAATCTCTTCTTATTGATTCCATCCCAATGACATTTAAATGTGTTAAATCTTTTCTACTAATTCAAACACAAACCTTGGGCACCTTCTCAGATTCTCCTGGTTACTTTCTTTACAAAGACACTGCTTGCCCCTGGACCACGCTGTTACCACTGCCATCACTAGCACCTTTACTCTCCTTTGCTGTATTCTCTGAACAGGCTGCAGTCTGAGTTGGAGCCTTAGACCTGCCTGGCTCTCCTGGCTCACACACTGAGTCCTCTGTTCCAGGGTGCCCTTAATGTTTCATTCGGATTGGATTAAAAACTCCACTGTGGGCACGGGATTTAACGTCCTGATGACTGAGAAGGCCAGATGTTATAGCCCGGAATGTGGAGGAGTAAGTTGCCTATGGGATGAAACTTCACCACTGAGATTCAAGAGTAGGAAAGGATAAAATAAATGCCCAAATCTTTCCCCTTTGCAGACAACTCTGAGGTGTGATTTCTTCTAACAGCCTTTCAAAAAGCCCTGCAGATACACCTGCTGAGCAGCCCATGTTTCTTTGTGGATCATTATAAATTGGCAATCAGTTCTTCAAGCAGCTCATCACATTGCTTTGCATCTCTCCTTGCCTTATTTCCCACTTTCCTTACCCTTACTTCCCTGGACTCACATTTCACAAATAAAGAAGAGTGATTTAATCCTTACTTCGGGCTCTGTTTCCTAGAGGATGTGGGCTAAGATACTGATTATAAAAAAGTTGTCCTCAAACCCACATCTTCCTCCATCCATTCCACTTATATCTGTCTTCCTTTGAAACTTTTTGAAATAGACTTTTTTTTACTCTTTATCTCTTTTCTCTTATCTGCCATTCATTCCTCAGTTTAGATTCTCTCTACCATTTCTCTACAAGTGTTTTCACCAAGATCAATAATGATCTGTTATTCTTAAATCCAGAGGATAATTTTCAGTCTTTATCTTACTTGATCAGCCTGTAGCACTTGACACTTACCTTACCTCCTTCCAACATTGTCTTGCCCTGAATTCTAGACAGCACACTCTTAGTTTTTATCTTGCCATTGTAGCTGCTCCATCTCAGTCACCTTTTATATGTCTTGTAAATATGTCTTGATGTTTCCCAGGATTCTGTCCTCAGCCCCCTCCCCTTCTATCCCCTCTCTTTCTCTTCCCTCCTCTCCTCTTCTCTTCTTCTCTGGTATAAACTATCCCTGGGCAGTGTCATTCATTCACATAGCTTCAAGTGCCATCTATATGTCAGTAACTCCCAACACTATATTTTAAATCCAACTTTCTTTCTTGAGTACCAGATTCTTAAAAGTTTTTAATTGTCTATTGGATATTTCCATATTCTCTCTTTAATGTCCTATAGGCTCCTGAAACATGCCCCTAAATGAAATTCAGTGTTTTCTTCCCAACTGAATTTGTTCCTATTCCTGCCTTCCCTGTCTCAGTGACTGGTACCTCCATTCCCAAGCCAGAAATTAGCTGTCATCCTCACTCATCCACAACTTCAACTCCCATTAGGGTAACTAGTTCATCTCAGCTTTCCCAGGACTTTCTGGGTTTTAGTGTAAAGGATCCCACATCCATGGAAACTGGAATGGCTTGCCTGGAGTTGTCCCCATTTTAAAACTGGAAGTCTCACATCTTGGGAATCCCTCAGTCCTGGGCAAACCAGGGAGGCTGATCACCCATTCCCCCTCATCCAGTCAATCATCAAGATCCACTGACTCTAACTCTTTAATATGTCCAGTTGTCCAGTTCTCTCCATTTCCACTGCTACCAGTACAAGGCTTTAACATTTCTTGTCTGGATTGCTGCAAAGCTTTGTAACTTTTCTTTGCCTCTATCATTGCTTCCTCTACCCCATTCTCTGAATTGTTGCTAATCTTTTTAAACTACAAACCTAATGATGTCATTCTTCTGCTTCAATCTTTTTAACTGTTCCCTATTTGCCCTGAGATAAGATGCACACATTTTTAGATGGCTCACATGACCTCTCATAAAATCACCCTGCTTATTCTTCCAGATTCATCCTTTCTCACTGTCCTCTTACAATTTATAGAAGCCCAGAGGCCATCTGTCTCCTCTATAAAAGCAACCTTTGTTTTTATCTTACACCCATGAGGACATAAAACTCTTACATGTCTTCACATTCTGTTACCAAATCCATTTTTACAAAAGTCCTAGTGAGAAACACAAAATTCACAGGGGAGATGAGGGAATATTCTATCATATGTGGTATAGTAACAACCTCCAATTCACCATTTGACATTTTTGCCCCAAAGTTTCTTTTCTGCTGTGGCACTCTTAGGAAATTTCTTTTTCTTTGTCTCTACTTTTCCCCCAAGGTATACAGTCTTCCTGGATCTACTCATGCCTGCCCCCCACCCCAGCTCTTTACACTCATCCCTTTATTATACTGAGCAGTTTGGCTTTGCCCCAGCCCCTGATTATAAACGTACATTCCCAACTCCATCCAAGGGCTCAACAAAACAAAGTGCCCTTCTATTTCTAGGTTCCATTCTTGCTTAGTGCCACTATTTTTAGTTTGAATATGTCCCTTGTAGTCTCACCTCTCATCCCAAGTAGCTTATTAAGCTGTTTATTTAAAAATATTGTGTTAAGCTCCTAGAGGAATTATTCTACCAGATGCTAAGAGAGTAAACGTTTCTTCATTTTGTTACACATGTTTCAGCCATACTGGCTTTCCTGCAGTTCTCATAGTATTCCTTGTTCTCTGCTACTATATCTTTGCATAAGCTGCCAATTTACTGAGATATTTTAGTACCATTTAAAGAAATTGACCGATTAATAAATATATTTAAAGTTATGAGACTTTTATGTCTCCTTGCCAAAATTTGTCTTCTGCATCAGGAGGAACAGACTGATTTTTATAAATGGAATCAGTGTTAGATATAGTTCATGGGGCTTGATTTGCACAAAGAAATTCCTAATTATATCATGACTCATTTCAGCATTTTTAATCATCATGGCATGATGAAATTCACTGCATTGATCTCTAGGGGATTAGAAAGAAAATTAATTTCAGTTTTTGAAAGTCATTTTCAAGACCTCCAAAGAAGGTTTATAAAGGACATGAAAGGGCCTAAGAATTACATAGCTCTCAGTTTGACTCTAAGTCCGAGAATTAGTACAATTAATCAAAACTGCAATCTACAGCCCCTTAGAAAACAACAATATGCAAAACACATGGCCATTGTGTGCAGTCCAAGCAATCATATACGTTTACAGGTTGGTCATATTGAATTAACCTCATTTGTTTTCTTGATATCATCATTGAGTATATCTTCATTTTTACTAATTCAAATGATTGAAGATATTAAGATGGCAGTAGAATAACTTCTTATTGTGTATAGAGAGTCACACTATTCGGGTTTCTCAGTGGCCTTTTTTATTCTCAAGCCCTTGCTTCAAAGCCCGGAGAGGAATGTGGATAAACAAAACAAATACAGAGCTAGAATTCAGAAAATTAGCTTTCCATACAACTATGTTTTCTTAAGTCATGTAAAACTCTCTGCACTTTCTTATATTTTAAGCAATCTTTACACTTACATGTTAAAGATAGATTGTCCTTTGTTTTCTTTCTCACTCAGGAAAGTAATATAAAGAAAGTACTTTGAAAATTAAAAATGCATTGCAGTAGTAGGTGGGCCTGTCATTTTTCAGATTTGCAAGGGGCAACCATGAGGAAATTCACTGTACCAATCTTTTCATCCTTCCTAAGATTCAACTATCCATCAATCTGTCTTTCCCGTCCTTTATTTTCCCAACAAGTATTTATTGAGCACTTAGTATTTGTATATAACAAATAAGATCCCTGTCCTCATGGAACTTATACTCTTGTGTAAATAGTAAATAGACAACTTAAATCCAGTTTTATAAAGACCATAGTTGGGAAGAAAACTGTGGGATGGTTAGATTAGGTAGGGTGGTGGTTAGGGAAGGTTTTCCACAAATAAGTGATGTCTAGGGTGAGAGCTGATCCTTCAGCTCTCATGGGAAAATATGAGATATATTGAGGTCTCACGGGAAGTATGGGTAAGAGCATGGCAGAGAGGTGATAGAATGTCCCAAGTAGAGAGAACACTGTGTGCAAAGGCCCTAGGCAAAAGTCAGTGTAGTTTAATAAAAATTTCAAGGTAGCTACTCTGCCAGGTAAGAAATCCTCACTTGAATTGTTTATGAAAAATATAGTAGTTAGTTCCATTGAATATCTGGTGTTTGAAAGTTGTAAGTTTTATCCATTTGCAACTCTTCTTTGGCCTCAAGTCTTAGATGGAATTGTACCATGCCTGACAGCTCTCTAGGTCTTTTTAAAAAAAATAAACCCTTGGGCAATGGATTGGTAAAATTCCAAAGCCTTTGGTTTTTAAGATATGACTCTTTGAAATGAAACACTGCAATTATCAGTGGTACTCAATACCATTATTCTCATCTCTTCTCATTTTAAAGGGAAGACACTGGGTCACAGAGAGTTTATATACCTTTCCAGAGATTACAGAGCCATTAATTCACGGTTATTATATCGAGTATAGGCTAGACCTGGGACAACAATGTTCTCCACATATTAGAATCAAGAGCAACATGACCACTGAAATATATGAAAATCAAGAATAACCACAGAGGTTGACTACTACCTGTAAAAATACAGGACAACCAGGGAACTAAAACTCTTTATCATAGACACAAGCATATTCATTGTCTGATTCGAGTGTCTTCTAGTCTGAAAACACTGACAATATCACCTGCCATCGCTCCTTCCTAACATCCTATTATTAGAGTAGTTAAGTCTTGGGAACATGAATTTTCTCCTAAAATTCTCTTAAAGTCGATAACTTGTTGAGCACAAAAGAAGTTCCCAGGCAATGCTTAGTAAAGATAGGAACCTGGAACTGAGGAATAAGAAAAAGACAAATGAAGTGGAAGTTTAAGAAACCCAAATATAAAAGTCTATTTACATAGGCTGACAGTTTATGATTCCTAGGGAAATTGAGCAATCAAACATAATCAGAATGATTGCTAAACATCTCTAGCCTTGACTAACAACTAATCATAAGAATAACAACAAGAAAGAAAATAGAGTCCCTCTCCAGTCTGATTATTTAGATACCTGGGTAAGTTAAGTATGGGGAAGAGAAGCAGGTATGTCATACATGAAAGTAGTAGACTAAAGTCTATGAGGTATACATCACACCAAGAAACATTAGTGATTCGAATCTCTTCACACCCACTTCCCCCAGTACACATACATGAGGCAATGGCAAAACTTCTGTTGCAGTTGTTTTCCTGCTACAGGAAACTTTGCAGAGGATGTCCTAACCCTTGAGTAAAATGAAAAGGTCTTAACTGTGAGCCTTCTCTTACCAGAATTTTTTTCCACCATAAAACTTTCTATGTCTCTTAGAAATCTTTCAGTTGCAAGTGACAAAATAATTAACTCAAACTTGTGTAAGCAAAACATTTATTGGCTCAAATATTTGAAAGGGCCAGAGGTAGGTCTTGTCATAGATGCAGTTTGATGTGGGAGATCATATGATGGGTTTCTCATCACCTCTCACCTCTTTCTTCCTTGGTGTGCCAGCTTCTTTTTGGGGTTGCTTCTTTAATGAGACAAGATGGTGGCAGCATTTCTAACCTTCATATCTTCACCTACAAAATCCAGTGGAAGAGTGAAAGCTTCTCTTCCTGCGAGTTGGTCACCATGGCCAGGGAGTTGGGGTTGTGAGGTTTTGCTTAAGTCAATTAGTGTCCTCCACGGGGGTGGGGATGGGGGTGGGATCTTTCCCACTCAGCTGAGTTGGCAGATACTCATGCTGGGAGGATTTTGCCAAAGGAAATTTTGCTTCTGGATGAATGGGGAAATGGAAGCTAAAGAGCAAAGAAAGGATTTTTGCCACCATTAATTTTTTTCTTCTCTATTTTTTGGCATTCTACCTGATAAGGACTTTCAGTTAAGTTTAGTTTCTGTTTAGGTTAGAATATAGTTTCAGGTGCATGAAATAAAGACTCAAAATAACAGTATATTAAACAAGATAGAAGTGTATTTCACTCTTGTTTAAAGTCTGAAATGGTATAGTGGTTCTGCACTGTAAAATTGGAAAGGACCAGGGTGTTGCTCTGTCTTTTCCAGGGTGTTGCTTTATGGTCCAACATGGGTCATTACTATGTCCCAATTCCAATGGAAGGGGCAAAGAAGGGGAGGATATGTCTCTTTTCTTTAAATCAGTTTCTTAACATTGGCACTATTGACATTTTGGGCAGATTATTCTTTGTTGAGGAAGGAGGTTCTGTGCATTGTAGGGTGTTTAACAGCATCCCTGGCCTCAACCCACTAGATGCCAGTAGCATCTCCCTTACCCCCAGTAGTGTCAATGAAAATGACTTCAGACCTGCCAAATATCCACTAGGGGGACATATTTTACTTCTGCGCATATTCTTTGGCTAGAACTGAGTCATAAGGTCATTCATAGCTACAAAGGAGACTGGGAAGTGTGATCCTTTTCTTTTTTTTTCTTGATGGCTCTGTGCCATCAAGAATGAGCCTATTAACCTTCTTAGTCACAGTGTTCAAGTGTAAGTGTGCCATCTTTGTTAACATCAACCTAGAGGCACAATGATGATAACAGGCAATAATTATTTAGGTTTCGCCTTCATCCACCTCCAGGGTTCCACAAAATTTCCTTCAAATATTTCTGAAACTCTTTGGGATTTCATATTTGTTAACATCCTTTTAGATTTCAGCTATGGGAAACTTGGAAATCCATGAAACTATATGTAGGTGTTTTACAAATGATGTTTTCACGGGTGCCCATTTTGAGGGCACTGAAGTCTGTGTCAAGTGTAATTTCTAGTCACTCTCAAAGCTTTCTCTCCAAAGCTGTTGGTGCAGCCTTATGCCTGCCATTTCTGCTAAAGCCATTGGTGCCAACTCAAGCCATCACCCATCCTGCTACACTTTAAATCACCTCCCATCCCATCTTTGGTCTTGATGAAGTACTGATGAGAGCTTCCAACATGTTATAGACATTTTAGTGAATCGAGCTTTTCCACATGGCTTCTTCTCTCCTTATGGCTCACAGCAAGACTGGGTGTTGGGATGGAAGACAGTTCTGAGTAACACAAAACCCAGTGTTCTCAAAATCATTCTTCCATTCTCTGATGATTGAAACATTGTTACTGAGTCATGCTTACATGCTTGACCCATAGCAGAATTATTTCCCCAAATTATTTCTCAGTCCCACAAATGAATAGAATTCAGGTATAATATACCGTATGCTTTCCTGACCAGCCCAAACATGTGGACATCCAGTTTAAGGCTGAAACTGGAGATCTTGACTAATTAATTAATTAACTCATTATTTTCATTTAATCAATACAATTACTAAATGTCTACTACATAAAGGCATGTTCTGGGTCTCAGATTTGCAGCTGTGAACACCACTGACATGACCCTGGCTTATCCAATCTAACAGCTCCCTCCTCCTCCACATTATCAGTCTGTGGATTATGTACTCTGTGCATTCTTTCATTGGAAGTCTTAAGTTAGACCAGAATCTCTCTGCTACCAGTTGCTGTCAGTGGTGTATACTCAGGCAATTCAGTATTTCTGTAGACCAATCCTACTGATGAAGATGGTCCCAAGACAAAAAGTAAAAATCACCCAGTGACACATTCTCAAATTAAGCAGAATGTCTGAGTTACTAAGAATTTGGGATTGTCTACTATTTGCTGAATCTGAGCTGCACTTTATCTTTATGAGCTTCAGTCAGATAGAGGGTTAACTACATTGTAATGTGTGATTTACTCTGTAAGAGCTCATCATCTGAAATGCTTTTTTTGTAGAATTATTAAAAATATTTTATTGTGGTAAAATATATATAACATAACATTTATCATTTTAATCATTTTAAACTGTGTAGTTCTGTGGCATTAACTACATTCACATAGTTGTGTAATCATCACCACCATCCATTTCCAGAACTTTTCCTCTTCCTCATCTGAAACTCTCTACTCATTAAACAATAACTCCCCATTACCCCTTCTCTCTAGCCCCTGGCAACCACTGCTCTACTCTATATTTCTGTGAATTTGACTACTCTAGGTATGTCATATAAGTGGAATCATATGGTATTTGTCCTGCCTTATTTCACTTAGCATAATGTCTTCAAGGTTCATCCACCCTTAAAAACCATATGATAGGGCTTCCCTGGTGGAGCAGTGGTTGAGAGTCCGCCTGCCGATGCAGGGTACATGGGTTCATGCCCCGATTCGGGAAGATCCCACATGCTGCGGAGCGGCTGGGCCCATGAGCCATGGCCGCTGAGCCTGCGCGTCCGGAGCCTGTGCTCCGCAACGGGAGAGGCCACAACAGTGAGAGGCCCGTGTACCGCAAAAAACCCAACCAAACAAACAAACAAAACAAACAAACAAAAAAAAACAAATGGTCTTTGCACTATATCACATAGATTAGTTTTATGTTCTTTTTTCAAAAGGAATTGGGGACTTACAGGTTTAATGGGGATAGTACTCATTATGCAAAATAAGGAAATAAGGATAAAAGAGAACAGAGATCTTACAGGTAAAATTAAGGAAATAGATACTCTCTGACAACTGAGATAAGAAAAATGTTGCCACAATTCTTTGTTTTTCTGGGTCCACGGCAGCTGTAGAAATGAACAGGTTTCCCTTGACCTTGCAGTCAATCACATATCCCAAGTATTTGAGTCCCAACCTCAGAAGGCTTAATCATCTAGTGAGTATATTTTCTTTATTACA
This sequence comes from Hyperoodon ampullatus, assembly GCF_949752795.1. Lineage (NCBI taxonomy): Eukaryota > Metazoa > Chordata > Mammalia > Artiodactyla > Ziphiidae > Hyperoodon > Hyperoodon ampullatus. The sequence goes on along the minus strand of NC_136915.1, from coordinate 79,248,276 downwards.
TTATAAACTCTTTTAGGACAGGGACTATATCTTAAATGTCTGAATCCCTTACAACCTTTAGTATGATGCTTTTCCAGATGGTCAATGTCTAGAATGACAGAGATCTGTGCTTCCATCATTGCAAGGGAGGTTGTACTAAATTCTACTCTTATGCCTACCTTTAAGGGCCTATGACTCTTCTGAAAAGTACTTGAAGTGTTGATATGTGCTTACTAAAGTAGAGTCATTTATGTCAAACCCAAGAATGAGGGAAATTGAAAGGGAATAACAGTGAAAGTTTACATGGGGCATGCAGGTGGCTAACCCACCTGAGCATAAACATGAGTGGTAGGTGTACCTGTACTTGGAGGCTCCTTTGTGCTCTGGAAAAGAGCTTTGACTTAATGGCTGCTTGAAGCCCTGAAGTTCTGTGCTATATAGCATGAAAAAGATAAGTGTACGTAGGTATAACTTTAGAGCAAATGTGCACTTTGATTACTCTTTTATCAAGTAGGGCTTAAATTTGGCTGTGTGCAGTAAAATACCCAAATAATAGTGACTTGAGTTAGACAGGGGCTTAATTTTTATTCATGAAACAAAAAGTATGCAGGAAGGCAGGCATGGTAAGAAGCTCAAGTATATCAAGTCTGTAAGATCTTTGCAGGTACTCCTAGCCTTTCCTTTGTGGTCAAATGCAAGTGGCTGCTACAGTACCAGCCATCATGCTTTCACTTGAGGATGCATGAAGGCGAGAGAACAAAGGTCACAAAGGGTAGAAAGGACATGTCAGCTAAGTCTGTCCCCACCTCCTTTACATACTTTTATTTTTCCTGCCTCCACATACCTACTTATTTCTCCTTGGCCAGAACTCTGACACATGGATGTCTCTGTTCATGTGTACATCTGTCTACAATGGAGGCTGGGAAATTTAGTTTTTATTAGCTGGGCACTTTGCCCTCATCTCCCAGCAAAATAAAGTTTCTGTCAGTGAGGAACAATGGGAGAATGGATATTGAATCAACACTAGCAGTCTTGCTGTAACTATCTTTTGAAAAACCTTAGCAAGGGCCCAGGGAACCCTTTATTTTAAAGAACATTTTACATTTTGATGAGTCTCCTGATGAATTAGTTGCATGACACGTTCTGAAGTAGCTTTACAAGCTTGTCTTTTGTTGGAATATTTAAGAGTAGATCTCTGAAATGTTCAGTATTATATGGAAGGAGCCATGGAATGGGTTCAAACTTTGGCTTCACCACAATTCACTGTGAACCACTTTGAGGTACAGCTCAATTACATGTGAAAGGAGATATGGCAAACTGAGTTTTACATTTATATGCAAGGGCAAATGATTAAGAATAAATAAGACATTACTAAAGAAGAAGTACAAGGTGGAAGGACATTTTTTTTTATCAGAAATTAAGAATTTATTATACAGCTCTATTTCTTCAGATGGTCTGGGATTAGGTCAGGGCTATACATATTGACCAAAAAATAGAAAGGAGAACCCCAAGACCAATACCAAAAATGGACAATTTATCTCTGACTGAGATGACATTGACACTACACATTGGTTAGGAAAAGATAAACTTTTCAATAATGGAATTGGAACAACTGGTAATTTGAATGTGAAAAGATGACTTCAGAAACGTATATCACAACATGAAAAATGGAAAAAAATGAAATACATGTGGATTAAGACTTACAAGTACAAGGCAAAACTACAACGTTGAGTGGAAATAGTAAGCTTCCAGTATGTCTCCACTTGTACAAAGTCCAAAGCATGCAAAACTATGTAATATAGTGCTTGATAAAACCAACATGGTTAAATATAAAGTGGGGAAAAAAAGGTAAAGAGAAAATTCAGGTTTCCATTTCCTCTCAGGAGGAATAAAAGGGGAGATGGAGGATCTAAATGTTCTTGTTTTTAAATTGGGTGGAGCCTACACAGAAGCTTGTTAAGTCATTATACAGTATACCTTACACATTTTTTTTAAGCATCTTTATTGGAGTTTGTTTGCTTTACAATGGCGTGTTAGTTTCTGCTTTATAACAAAGTGAATCAGCTATACATATACATATATCTCCATATCTCCTACCTCTTGTGTTTCCCTCCCACCCTCCCTATCCCACCCCTCTAGGTGGTCACAAAGCACCAAGCTGATCTCCTTGTGCTATGCGGCTGCTTCCCACTAGTTATCTATTTTACATTTGGTAGTATATAAAAGTCCGTGCCGCTCTCTCCTTCATCCCAGCTTACCCTTCCTCCTCCCTGTGTCCTCAAGTCCATTCTCTACGTCTGCATCATTATTCCTGTCCTGCCCCTAGTTTCTTCAGAACAATTTTTTTTTGTTTATTTTTAGATTCCATATGTATGTGTTAGCATAGGGTATTCATTTTTCTCTTTCTGACTTACTTCACTCTGTATGACAGACTCTGGGTCCATCCACCTCACTACAAATAACTCAATTTTGTTTCTTTTTATGGCTGAGTAATATTCCATTGTATATATGTGCCACATCTTCTTTATGCATTCATCTGTTGATGGACACTTAGGTTGCTTCCATGTCCTGGCTATTGTAAATAGAGCTGCAATGAACATTTTGGTACATGACTCTTTTTGAACTATGGTTTTCTCAGCGTATATGCCCAGTAGTGGGATTGCTGGGTCATATGGTAGTTCTATTTTAAGCTTTTTAAGGAACCTCTATACTGTTCTATATAGTGGCTGCATCAATTTATATTCCCACCAAGAGTGAAAGAGGGTTCCCTTTTCTCCACACCCTCTCTAGAATTTATTGCTTGTACATTTCTTGATGATGGCCATTCTGACCGGTGTAAGGTGATACCACTGAAGTTTTGATTTGCATTTCTCTAATGATTAGTGATGTTGAGCAACTTTTCATGTGTTTGTTGGCAATCTGCATATCTTCTTTGGATAAATGTTTATTTAGTTCTTCTGCCCATTTTTCAATTGGGTTGTTTGTTTTTTTGATATTGAGTTGAATGAGCTGCTTGTAAATTTTGGAGATTAATCCTTTGTCAGTTGCTTCATTTGCAAATATTTTCTCCCATTCTGAGTGTTGTCTTTTTGTCTTGTTTATGGTTTCCTTTGCTATGCAAAAGCTTTTAAGTTTCATTAGGTCCCATTTGTTTATTTTTGTTTTTATTTTCATTTCTATAGGAGGTGGGTTAAAAAGGATCTTGCTGTGATTTGTGCCATAGAGTGTTCTGCCTATGTTTTCCTCTAAGAGTTTTATAGTGTCTGGCCTTACATTTAGGTCCTTAATCCATTTTGAGTTTATTTTTGTGTATGGTGTTAGGGAGTGTTCTAATTTCATTCTTTTACATGTAGCTGCCCAGTTTTCCCAGCACCATTTATTGAAGAGGCTATCTTTTCTCCACTGTATATTCTTACCTCCTTTATCAAAAATAAGGTGACCATAGGTGCATGTGTTTATCTCTGGGCTTTCTATCCTGTTCCATTGATCTATATTTCTGTTTTTGTGCCAGTACCATACTGTCTTGATTACTGTAGCTTGGTAGTACAGTCTTAAGTCTGGGAGCCTGAGTCCTCCAGCTCGGTTTTTCTTTCTCAATATTACTTTGGCTATTCAGGGTCTTTTGTGTTTCCATACAAATTGTGAAAATTTTTGTTCTAGTTCTGTGAAAAATGCCATTGGTAGTTTGATAGGGATTGCACTGAATCTGTAGATTGCTTTGGGTAGTATAGTCATTTTCACAATGTTGATTCTTCCAATCCAAGGACATGGTATATCTCTCCATCTGTTTGTTTCATCTTTAATTTCTTTCATCAGTGACAACTTTACTTCTTCTTTTTCAATTGGATTCCTTTTATTTCTTTTTCTTCTCTGATTGCTGTGGCTAAAACTTCCAAAACTGTGTTGAATAATAGTGGTGAGAGTGGACAACCTTGTCTTGTTCCTGGTCTTAGAGGGAATGGTTTTATTTTTTCATGATTGAGAACAATGTTGGCTGTGGGTTTGTCATACATAACCTTTATTATGTTGAGGTAAGTTCCCTCTATGCCTACTTTCTGGACGGTTTTTATCATAAATTGGTGTTGAATTTTGTCAAAAGCTTTTCCTGCATCTATTGAGGTGATCATATGGTTTTTCTCCTTCAGTTTGTTAATATGGTGTATCACATTGACAGATTTGCATATATTGAAGAATCCTTGCATTGCTGGCATAAACCCCACTTGATCATGGTGTATGATCCTTTTAATGTGCTGTTGGATTCTGTTTACTAGTATTTTGTTGAGGATTTTTGCATCTATGTTCATCAGTAATATTTGCCTGTAGTTTTCTTTCTTTGTGACATCTTTGTCTGGTTTTGGTATCAGGGTGATGGTGGCCTTGTAGAAAGAGTTTGGGAGTGTTCCTCCCTCTGTTATATTTTGCAAGAGGTTGAGAAGTCTCTAAGTGTTTGATAGAATTCACCTGTGGAGACATCTGGTCCTGGGCTTCTGTTTGTTGGAAGATTTTTAATCACAATTTCGATTTCAGTGCTTGTGATTGGTCTGTTTATGTTTTCTATTTCCTCTTGATTCAGCCTCAGAAGGTTGTGTTTTCTAAGAATTTGTCCATTTCTTCCAGATTGTCCATTTTATTGGCATATAGTGGTTTGTAGTAATCTCTCATGATCCTTTGTATTTCTGCATTGTCAGTTGTTACTTCTCCTTTTTCATTTCTAATTCTATTGATTTGAGTCTTCTCCTTTTTTTTCTTGATGAGTTAAGCTAATGGTTTAACAATTTTGTTTATCTTCTCAAAGAACCAGCTTTTAGTTTTATTGATCTCTGCTACTGTTTCCGTCATTTCTTTTTCATTTATTTCTGTTCTGAACTTTATGATTTCTTTCCTTCTGTTAATTTGGGGTCTTTTTGTTCTTCTTTCTCTAATTGCTTTAGGTGTAAGTTTAGGTTGTTTATTTGAGATGTTTCTTGCTTCTTGAGTTAGGACTGTATTGCTGTAAACTTCCCTTTTAGAACTGCTTTTGATGTGTCACATAGGTTTTGAGTTCGTTGTGTTTTCCTTGTCATTTGTTTGTAGGTATTTTTTGATTTCCTCTTTGATTTCTTCAGTGATCTCTTGGTTATTTAGTGGTGTATTGTTTAGCCTCCATATGTTTGTATTTTTTACAGATTTTTTTGCTGTAATTGATGTCTCGTCTCTTAGTGTGTGGTCGGAAAATATACTTGATATGATTTCAATTTTCTTAAACTTACCAAGGCTTGATTTGTTACTCAAGATATGATCTATCCTGGAAATGTTCCATGATCACTTGAGAAGAAAGTGTATTCTGTTTTTTTTGGTTGTAATGTCATTTAAATATCAATTAAGTCCATCTTGTTTAATGTATCATTTAAAGCTTGTGTTTCCTTATTTATTTTCATTTTGGATGATCTGTCCATTGGTGAAAGTGGGGTGTTAAAGTCCCCTGCTATGACTGTGTTTCTGTCGATTTCCCCTTTTATGGCCATTAGCATTTGCCTTATGTATTGAGGTGCCCCTATGTTGGGTGCATAAATACTTACAATTGTTATATCTTCTTCTTGGATTGATCCCTTGATCATTATGTAGTGTCCTTCTTTGTCTCTTGTAATACTCTTTATTTTAAAGTCTGTCTTCTCTGATATGAAATTTGCTACTCCAGCTTTCTTTTGATTTCCATTTGCATGGAATATAGTTTTCCATCCCCTCACTTTCAGTGGGTATGTGTCCCTATGTCTGAAGTGAGTCTCTTGTAGACAGCATATATAAGGGTCTTGTTTGTGTATCCATTCAGCCAGTTTATGTCTTTTGGTTGGAGCCTTTAATCCATTTACGTTTAAGGTAATTATCGAATGTATGCTCCTATTACCATTTTCTCAATTGTTTTGGGTTTGTTTTTACCAGGCTTTTCCTTCCCTTGTGTTTTCTGCCTAGAGCAGTTCCTTTAGTATTTGTTGTAAAGCTGGTTTGGTGGTGCTGAATTTTCTTAACTGTTGCTTGTATGTAAAGGTTTTAATTTCTCCATAGAATCTGAATGAGATCCTTGCTGTGCAGAGTAATCTTGGTTGTAGGTTTTTCCCTTTTGTCATTTAAATATGTCCTGCCACTCCCTTCTGGCTTGAAGAATTTCTGCTGAAAGATCAGCTGTTAACCTTATGAGGATTCCCTTGTATGTTATTTGTTGCTCTTCCCTTGGTGCTTTTAGTATTTTTTCTTTGTTTTTAACTTTTGATCATTTGATTAATATGTTTCTTGGCGTGTTTCTCCTTGGATTTATCCTTTATGGGACTCTGTGTGCTTCCTGGACTTGATTAACTATTTCTTTTCCCATGTTAGAGAAGTTTTCAACTATAATCTCTTCAAATATTTTCTCAGACCCTTTCTTTTTCTATTCTTCTCTGGGACTGCTATAATTTGAATGTTGGTGTGTTTAATGTTTCCCAGAGATCTCTGAGATTGTCCTCAATTCTTTTCATTCTTTTTTATATCCTACTCTGCAGTATTTATTTCCACTATTTTATCTTCCAGGTCACTTATCCATTCTTCTGCCTCAGTTATTATGCTATTGATTCCTTTTAGAGAATTTTTAATTTCATTTATTGTGTTGTTCATCCTTGTTTGTTTGCTCTTTAGTTCATCTAGGTCCTTGTTAAACATTTCTTGTATTTTCTCCATTCTATTTCCAAGGTTTTGGATCATCTTTACTATCATTACTCTGAATTGCTTTTTCAGGGAGACTGCCTATTTCCTCTTCATTTGTTTGGTCTGGTGTGTATTTACCTTTCTCCTTCATCTGCTGTGTGTTTCTCTGTCTTCTCATTTTGCTTAACATACTGTGTTTGGTGTCTGCTTTTCGCAGGCTGCACGTTCGTAGTTCCCGTTGTTTTTGGCGTCTGCCCCCATTGGCTAAGGTTGGTTCAGTGGTTGTGTAGGCTTCCTGGTGGAAGGGACTGGTGCCTGTGTTCTGGTGGCTGAGGCTGTATCTTGTCTTTCTGTTGGCAGGACCGTGTCTGGTGGTGTGTTTTGGGGTGTCTGTGACCTTTTTATGATTTTAGGCAGCCTCTCTGCTAATGAGTGGTGTTTTGTTCCTTTACTGCTAGTTGTTTGGTATAGGGTGTCTAGCACTGTAGCTTGATGGTCATTGAGTGGAGCAGGGGCTTAGAATTGAGATGGAGATCTCTGGGAGAGCTTTTGCTCTTTGATATTACGTGGAGCCTGGAGGTCTCTCATGGACCAAGTCCTGAACTCAGCTCTCCCACCTCAGAGGCACAGGCCTGACACCCAACTGGAGCACCAAGACCCTGTTAGTCACACAGGTCAGAAGTAAAGGGAGAAAAAAAAAAAAAAGAAGAAAGAAAGAGAGAATGCAAGCAAGCAAGAAATAAATAAATAAAATAAAATAAAGTTATTAAAATAAAAAAATATTAAAAATAAAAAAATGAAAAAGTAATTAAAAAAAGAAAGAAAGAAGAAGAGAGTAACCAAGCAAAAAAGAATCCACCTATGATAACAAGTGCTAAAATTATACAAAAAAAAAACAGACAGACAGAACTCTAGGACAAATGGTAAAAGCAAAGTTATACAGACAAAATCACACAAAGAATCATACACATATACCCTTACAAAAAGAGGAAAAGGAAAAAATATATACATCTATATATAAAACAAAGGAAGAGAGCAACCAAATCAATAAACAAATCTACCAATGATAATAAACTCTAAATACTAAACTATGATAAACATAAAACCAGAAACAAATTAGATGCAGAAAGCAAACCCCAAGTCTGCAATTGCTCCCAAAGTCCACCGCTTCAATTTTGGGATGATTCATTGTCTATTCAGGTATTCCAGAGATGCAGGGTACATCAAGTTGATTGTGGAAATTTAATCCGCTGCTCCTGAGGCTGCTGGGAGAGATTTCCCTTTCTCTTCTTTGTTCGCACAGCTCCTGGGGTTCAGCTTTGGATCTGGCCCTGCCTCTGCGTGTTGGTCTCCTGAGGGCGTCTGTTCTTCAGTCAGACAGGACGGGGTAAAAGGAGCAGTTGATTAGGAGGCTCTAGCTCACTCAGGATGGGGGAGGGGTTATGGAATGCACGGGGAGCCTGTGGCGGCAGAGGCCTGTGTAATATTGCATAGCCTGAGGCTCACGTTGCATTCTCCCGGGGAAGTTGTCCCTGGAACTCGGGACCCTGGCAGTGGCGGCCTGCACAGGCTCCCAAGAGGGGAGGTGTGGATAGTGACCTGTGTTCACACACAGGCTTCTTGGTGGCTGCAGCAGCAGCCTTAGCGTCTCATGCCCATCTCTGGTGTCCATCCTGATTGCCGTGGCTTGTGCCCATCTCTGGAGCTCATTTAGGTGGAAACAATGGTCTCTTGCCTCTTCCGCAGGTCCAAACTTTTCCCAGACTCCCTCCCGGCTAGCTTTGGTGCACTAGCCCCCTGCAGGCTGTGTTCACGCAGCCAACCCCAGTCCTCTCCCTGGGATCTGATCTTTGAAGCCGGAGCCTCAGCTCCCAGCCCCCACCCGCCCCGGTGGGTGAGCAGACAAGCCTCATGGGCTGGTGAGTGCTGGTCAGCACCGTTCCTCTGTGTGAGAATCTCTTTGCTTTGCCCTCTGCACCCCTGTTGCTGTGCTGTCCTCCATGGCTCCAAAGCTTCCCCACCCCGCCACACCCCATCACTGCCAGTGAAAGGGCTTCCTCGTCAATGGAGACTTTTCCTCCTTCACAGCTCCCTCCAGAGGTGTAGGTCCTGTCCCTATTCTTTTGTCTCGGTTTCTTCTTTTTTCTTTTGCCCTACCCAGGTACGTGGGGAGTCTCTTGACTTTTGGGAGGTCTGAGGTCTTCTGCCAGCATCAGTAGGTGTTCTGTAGGAGTTGTTCCACATGTAGGTGTATTTCTGATATGTTTGTGGGGAAGAAGGTGATCTCCACCTCTTACTCCTCTGCCATCTTGCTACACATGACTTTTAAAAGATTTAAAATGTAGATATGGAAATATATCAGTCTTGTTGGATTATTGTGAATATCTGACATGAAACTATTTGAAGTATTAAATAAACATAAGTTATTTTTGTCTACTACACTGTGCACTTATTGAAGGCAGAATTATTTTTTATTCATTTTTGTATCCTTAGCACAGTGTCTGCAATACACTCTGCACTTAATAAACATTTTTTGCATCAGTGAATGAATGAGTGAGAAAGTCATTTTGATGTTAGCATATTTAATACAGGTTTTTAATTTTGGTATTTTTAGAACTGAGCTGCTCCTTCTTGTATTTACTAACAAACATATCACTGTTTTCACTCATTTACTTATTTATTAACATCCATTCTTCAAATATATAATAAGGCCTACAATGTTTCAGATACCATGGTAGTTAGTAGGAGATACTGAGATGAACTATACATATTGCCTATTTCCAGTGAGCTCATAGTCTAGTGTGAGAGACAAACAAGTACCCAGACAATGATTGCTTCTGTAAACCATTTCTTAGTAGCGATAAGTCTATCACTACTATGTATGATAAAGGGTGCTTATCCTCCTGGTTGATTTTTTCTTTTCTTTAGACAAGGAGGACATTTTCAAAGTTTGCCTTGATGAGTGGTAAATCAACTTACTTAACTCTATTTCGTAAGCATTTCAGGGAAATGAGATTCTATTATCTCACATGAACTGGAGGCTGGGGAGGTGGCATGTTTGTGCCTTTGAATTGAGTTTAGTTCAGACTGGAATCAGGTGTGAATAGGAAAGAGATCTACTTAATCAACACCTGTGATGAGACCACTGACACTCAGAGAGAGGAGCTTTAAGTACAGAGGGTTTGTATATGAGACTTCAGCACCTAGCAGGCAACATGATAGCAAGTGCCAAGATGGGACCTGATTGCTGTGGGGAATATGAGCACAGCTAAGGTGAAATCCACAACAAGGAGTGAGGAAGATGGAAACTTCAGCTGGGTTGATGCTAGGGTCATTACATTAAACAAGATGGACAAGTGTTGAGGTCAGGATTTCCCAAATCATATTCCTTAGAATGTCATTCCTTCAAAGATACTTTATGAAAAAAAGGAATTGAAATACATTTGAGAAATGCTAATCCTTTCCTTTAATGTAGATTCACAATGCAGAATATCATATTAAAGGCCCTCATGAAAACAGTTCAAATTCATTTAGAAAGAACAAAATTATGTGAAGATATTACTCAATTTTTGATGTCTGTCATTTCTATTTTTAATTATGTCTTTTTTTTGCCCAACAATGATTTCTTGAATGCCTACTGTAAGGCAATGGAGCAACTGACTATTAAATGTACAGAGATTTGGGAGAAGGTAAAATAATTTTTAAATAAATGAAAAAAAGGCACAGCTTGTTTTATTGCACATCAGTTTATTGTGCTTTGCAGATATTGCATTTTTTACAAATTGAAGTTTTGTAGCAACCCTGCATCGAGCAAATCTATTGGCACCATTTTCCAAACAGCATTTGCTCACCTTGTGTCTGTCATATGTTGGAAATGCTTGGAAATATTTCAAATTTTTTCATTATTATTATGTTTGTTATGGTGATCTCTGATCAGAGATCTTTTAAGTTACTATTGTAATTGTTTTGGGGTGCCACAAACCGTGCCCATGTGAGATGGCGAACTCAACTGATAAATGTTGTGTGTTCTGACTGCTCCACTCACTGGCTATTCTGCCACCTCTCTCCCTCTCCTTTGGCCTCCCTATTGCTTGAGACACAACAATATTGAAATTAGGCAATTAATAACCATATAATAGCCTTTAAGTGTTCCAGTGAAAGAAAGTTGCATATCTCTAACTTTAAAAAGCTAGAAATGATTAAGCTTAGTGAGGAAGGCATATCAAAAGCCGAGATGAGCTGAAAACTAGGTCTCTTGTGTCAAACAGCCAAGTTGTGAATGCAAAGGAAAAGTTCTTCAAGGAAATTAAAAGTGCTACTCCAGTGAACACATAAATGATAACGAAACAAAACAGCCTTGTTGTTGATATGGAGAAAGTTTTAGTGATCTGGATAGGAGATCAAACCAGGTACAGCATTCCTTTAAGCCAAAGTCTAATCCAGAGTGAGGCCCTAACTCTCTTCAATTCTTTGAAGGCTGGGAGAGGTGAGAAGGATGCAGAAGAAAAGTCTGAAGTCAGCAGAGGTTGGTTCATGAGGTTTAAGTAAAGAAGCCATCTCCATAACATAAAAATGCAAGGTGAAGCAGAAAGTGCTGATGTAGAAGCTACAGCGAGTTATCCAGAAGATCTAGCTAAGATCATTAATGAAGGTAGCTACCTTAAATAACAGATTTTCAACTTCATCTAGTTTCTATTTCATCTAATAGCCTTCTACTGGAAGAAGATGCCATATAGGACTTTCATAGCTACAGAAGAGAAGTCAATGCCTGGCTTCAAGCCTTCAAAGGACAGGCTGACTCTCTTGTTAGGGGCTAATGCAGGTGGTGACCTGACGTTGAAGCCAATGCTCATTTATTATTCTGAAAATCCTAGGGTCCTTACGAATTATGCTAACTCTATTCTGCCTGTGCTCTATAAATGGGAACAGCAAAGCCTGGATGACAGCACATCTGTTTACAATGTGGTTTACTGAGTGTTTTAACTCCACTGTTGAGACCTACTTCTTAGTAAAAAGATTCCTTTCAAAATATTACTGCTCATTGACAATGCACCTGGTCACTCAAGAGCTCCGATGAAGATGTGCAATGAGATTAAGGTTGTTTTCATGCCTGTTAACCTAGCGTCCATTCTGCAGCACTTGGACCAAGAGGTAATTTCAAGGGAACTAGAATTAGTAGTGGAGCCTGAAGATGTAACTGAATTACTGTAATCTTAAGACAAAACTACAACAGATGAGAAGTTGCTTCTTATAATTGAGCATAGCAAGTGGTTTCTTGGGATGGAATCTGCTCCTGTTGAAGATGCTGTGAAGACTGTTGAAATGACAGCAAAGGATTTAGAATATTATATAAACTAAGTTGATAAAACAGCAGCAGGTTTTGAGGGGATTAACTCCAGTTTTGAAAGAAGTTCTACTGTGGGTAAAATGCTATCAAACAGCACTGCACACTACAGATAAATCATTCATGAAAGGAAGAGTCAAGTAGTGAGGCAAACCTCATTCTAAGAAATTGTCACAGTCACCCCATCCTTCAACAGCCACCACCCTGATCAGTCAGCTGCCATCAACATCAAGGCAGGACCCTCCACCAGCAAAAAGATTATGACTCACTGAAGGCTCAAATGACGGTTGGCAATGTTAGGAATAAAGTATTTTTACTTAAGGTATCTACTTTTTTTTAAAGATATAATGCTATTGTGCACTTAATGGACTACAGTACAGTGTAAACATAACTTTTTTATACACTGGGAAACCGAAAAATTCTCATAACATGCTTTGTTGCAGTGTTGCTTTATTGCAGTGGTCTGGAACCAAACTAGCAATATCTCCGAGGTATGCCTGTATGGGACTGGGTTATTGTCTCTGGGTCATAGTACTAAGTATGTATGGCAAACTTAAATTAAAATGTCTTGAATATCTGCTAGAGAAACAGTGTACCACCTAGTGACAATTCCTAAAAGTGCAGGCATATCCCATAGATGGTTTTCTATCCCATCCCAGAATGGAGTCAAGTGGCCCTCCTCACACAAAGATCCCTGAAAAGTAAATAATGTTTGAGTGGGCCATGAATTTAAAAAGTTTTATTGCAAAAGTCATACATGTTAGTTGTAGAAAATATAGAAGATCAAAATATGAAAAAAAGAAAAAAGTAAATCAGGTGTATATGTATATACACATACATACTATAACTGTTTTTTGTATTATGAATTGTACTATGATTGACAATTACTATAAATGTTCTTTTATAACCATAAGTTACATAATAATAATTCATGTATATATATTTATGTCAATGAATATAAATCTAGATTATATTTTTAAATTATTTCTTAATATTTTATTATATGAGTATATCATTATAATTTAACCTTTCCCTATTGATGAACATTTAAGTTGTTTAGAATTTTTCAGGCAATAAACGTCTTTTGTATTCCTGACATTTATTTCTTCAAAGTAATTTTTTAGAAAATGGAAATGCTTGTCTTAAGGATATAGACACTTAAATTTTAAAAATGTTTCTCAGAGAAATTTATACCAATTTATGCTCCCACCTGTAGTGTTTATGAATGCTTTTCTCCCCGTATCTTCACACGCTGAACTGTATATGTAAAACACTGAATTTTTTAGGTAAAATCAATGGGCCAATTTGAAGACAAAAATATTTCATTTTAATTTGCATTTCTTTGATTAACTACTAAGTTAAGAACCTTCTTTCTTTGTGTTTACTGCTGACCATTTGTCTCCTTTTCTTTTACAACTTGCTTCCCTCATTTTTGCTTATTTTTCCTGTTGGGGTTTGACTGCCTTTCTACTCGTTTGCAGTCAGATTGCTTTGCAAGTGTTTTTGTTGTTTTAAAATTTTTATTTTGAACTAATTTTGTTTGGACTTACAAATTTATAAATATAGTACATAGAGTTCTTGTATACCCTTTACCCAACTTCCTCTAGTGTGTTAATCTTATATAACCATAACACAATCAACAAAACCACGAAATTAACATTAGCACAATATTACTAAACTAACTACTAACAGATCTTGTTTGAATTTTACCAGTGTTCCCATTAGTTTCCTTTCTGTGTTCCAGCGTGCAGCCCAGGATCCCACATTGCATTTAGCCTTTATTTCTCCTTAATCTTGTCCAATTTGTGACTGTTGCACAATCATTTTTTGTCTTTTGTGACCGTGACACTTTTAAAGAAAGCTGATCAGTTATTTTGTAGGATGCCCCTCAATTTGGGTTTGTCTCATGTTTTCTTATGACTGGAATGAGCTTACACACTTTGGGCAAAAATACCACAGAAGTGATGTTCTGCTGTTCTCAGTGTATCATATCAAAGGGTTTATGATGTTGATACATTTTACTGCTGGTGAAGTGATCACTTGCTTAAGGGGATGACTGATGGGTTTCTCTGTTGTAAAGTTTCTTTTTTTCCCTTTCTAGTTAGTATCTTTCTTGGGGGAGATCCTTTGGGGTTAGGCAAATCCAGTTTCTCCTCAAGTACTTAAGTTCTTGCTTTAAATTGAATAAATTGAAACCGAAAATTGTACATGGTAAGTTATAGATGGGGTTGTTATAAGACAGATATTTAGGATGACAATCACTGGGCCCATTCTCAAACAAAAGTCTTTGACTCTACATTTTAAAAAAGTGGTGAATAAATATTTTATATAATGTTTCATACAAAACATTTAAACATTTATAGGTTTTAACAAAATAAAATATTTAAAGTATTTATTATCTTTTAGTGATTTCATACTTCCACTGATTTCTTCAGTTAGCACCCTAATACTGGACCTGATTACATTTGATAAGAAGGCTCCTACTGTATAAGGAATTCTACACTATATTGCTTGATTAAAATCTTAAACCTGTGGAAGACAATTTGAAGAAATATTAAATGCTGAAAGAAGTGTGGCTTTCTGTTTTTTTATAATAGATCAAATAAAATTTTATGAGTGTTGACACTGCAATATTTTCTTGTTGCATATCTCCTATCCCTGAACAGCCATATTAACTTCAGATAAATAGTTGCCAAAAAAACTAGATTGTGTTTGAATTCTAAGTTTCCTCTTATTAGCCATATGACCTTGGGCAAATCAAGTTCCCTAAGTCTCAGATGCCTTACCTGTCTCACAGGACTCTTGTAATGATCAACTGACAGAACACTGGCAAAGAGGTTTGTAAACTATAAAGCAATAAACACATGCAAGGGATTATTAATGTTATTATTAAATTTTATTAGCTCTTAAGACCATTCTCAGAGGTATAAGTGTTGGTTACTGTAATGTCAGTTTTGTTTCTAGGGGAGAAAAGATTATTATGAATTATGTGGCATGTGCTATAATATATTTTGTTTCTTTAATATACAGTATTGCATTTGATTCATTTCTATATTATTTTCCTGGTACAACTTCCTACCATAGTTTGACAAACAAGGAATGAGCTGCTTATCTATAAAGATTTATAGCAGAGGGGTTCTATAGTCTTGGGAAGATGTTATTGGCAGCACAAATAGCAAGGTTAACATGGCTGTTTACGAAATAAATACAAACTTCAGTTAGTATTTCATCTTGAAAACCAGTTTAACACTCTTTAGATAACCTCTTATAATTGAAGCCCTTTTATAAGCTTGGCCTTTAGAGTGAGTTTTGTCAAATTCAAGGTCAGGCAGAAATTCTAACATTAATCGGTTCAAAATTGTGGCTATTGTCTTTTCATGAAATATACTAGCTGTTGCTTGCCTTTCTATCATCTTCCCTTTTCTTCTTATATCTCATATGTGTAGTTTTTATTTTTTTTAATAATTTCATTAAGTTGAATTAGTCACAGTGGAAAAGAAGTTCTTGCCTTTGGTTTAGTGAATGCCTTGTGACTTACTACATGCACCGTCAAAAGCAGTTCATTCTGATTTGATAAATGCATTGAAAGCATCTGAAATTGTTTCATCCTTTTTCTTTCTTGCCTTTTCATCTCTGGAGCAATCAAATGAAATATCCTCTAGGTTTCCTAATCGAAGCAGTCTGCTCTGCCCCGGTGTTAAAAATGTATGTTTCAATAATTGTTCCTGTGTGACAGTAAGTTCCCCAGTCTTAAAAGTATGTTACATTAAAGTTTTAAAACAGAACACCCTAAATGAATTTTTAGTATGTTTTCAAGTTGTGCATCTATTATTAAATCAGTATGTGTATATTAAACACATATATGTATAATATATTATACTTATTACTACATTTGTTAGAATGAGAGAGAGAAATATTATTTATTAGTTGTTTTGGTAAGTAGGGCACAGATCATCCACGGTAACTTCTATTCTTACATTTTTCTGTCCATGATTTTAATGCTAGTACAGGCTCACAGAATTATGATCTAGAACATTATTTTAAGATGTTTCACAGTTTATCATTAATAGAGTAAGAGCAATAACTTGACATTGCTCGCTTACTAGTTTAGTTGCTAATAATTAGTTCGAAGGACATGGGCATTTAGAGTTAATACTTGATATAGGATTTTTACTTTGTAAAACGGTACTGCCTGATGTAATCCTCAATGTGCAGTGCTCTCATTGTCATAATTACTTTTTGCTTTGTTCTCAAGAGAATATGCATTCACTTTTGCAGTGATTTTTCTCTTTTCCCTTAAAATATAAACTTCTTTTATCAAAATATCATAGTGATCTCTTCTGTGATACTTTTTTATATTGCACAGTCACTAATAAGGAGAATCACACTTTGCCAAAATATATATAGAAGTACAAAATGCCACTTGGGCCCCCAAATAACTTGCTGAGAATGTGATGACAGGACGACGATTGAAATCATGTAGCTGTAGTTTCCTTACTTTCACAAACATGAGAAAGAGCTGGCATAAAGGTGTGGTGGCACTTTGAGAAGACAAGCACCTGTCATCTGTTGGTGGAGTGATGGACAGGCAGTGAGGAGCTGAAGTACCACCCAGCTATGCTAGGCCTCCCCTAGCATCGCTTGATGCTGAAATGATATGAGTTCCTGTATGTTAGTCAGGAGTTCTTTACTGAAATCTCTGCTAAGGTATCAACAGGATGGACTATCCTAGCTTGGATCCATTTCAGGAGCTTAATTTCAAGAGAAAGCGTTAGATGTTTCCTATATCTTTATACTTGTACTCTCAGGTAATACTTATTCACAAATGATTGCATGGAAGCTTTTTTAAAAATTGTAAATTAAGCTTGGCTGTTTAAAAAATGTTTCAAAGATTCTTTAAATTTTGAACTTGATAAAATCTTGTCTTGTTATGCTCCATCACTGTTATTATTTGAATATATGATTCAGTACAAATTAATATTATTAAGGCTTTGATTTAAATATATCATCTACTATGTATCAGGTACTGTGCTAAGTGCTGAGAATGCAGGGCTGGGTAAGACCTGGTTATTGTATGATTCTTGTCCTTAAGAAATATAGTGTGTATAAAGGGTGGGATGAAATTCTCTTCTGATGCAGAGAAGTAAATGTGAGGTAACATCTCTACGTCTGTATCATGTTCTTCGGCATTCAAACTACTAGAATATAGACAATGGACTCTTCTCTTAAGCAATTAAAGCCTGTGCTTACAAAAATGTAACATGGTCAAAGTGGGTCTGTGGCAGTGATACTCTAAAACCCAACAACATGGGGACATTTCCTGTGTTTCAAAAAGAAATAATGACTCATACCATTTTGCTCATGGGACCAAAGACCAAAGAGTACTCTTTCACTAGTTTTATGAGGCCCCTAAACCTAAGTGTTCAGTATTTTGAAACATACTGTGAAGGGCTAAGAAAGAAGTACCAAGGGAGATATCCATCTCTTCCACCCATCTTGAATTTTATTATATCTTATTCTCTTGTCTGTGCTGTACATCCCTTTCCCCCCTCATCCATCTTGCTAACCTCATTCATTCTTTGTATCTTGGCATAAATACCACAGCCTCAAGGAAGCCCAGGTACCCCAGATTATGTTAGGGTCTTCTGTTGTATGTGCAAAGAACACATTGGCTTTTCCTTCAGATTACTTATCACAATTGTTATTCAAATGCTCATTTATGTTATATTTGTTTAATGTCTGCTTTCACCATCAGGCTCTAGCAGACTGGTAATATTGGCAACTGGAGTTTTAGGAATTTATAATTATTTCTCAGTAGAAAGATTTAAAGGTTGAATGAAATAGAAGGCGATGATTTTATCTTCCTTTTTTAAAAATTATTTATTTATTTATTTATTTATTTATTTATTTATATTGTTGGCTGTGTTGGGTCTTCGTTTCTGTGCGAGGGCTTTCTCTAGTTGCGGCAAGTGGGGGCCACTCTTCATCGCGGTGCACGGGCCTCTCACTATTGTACCCTCTCTTGTTGTAGAGCACAAGTTCCAGGCGCGCAGGCTCAGTAGTGGCTCACGGGCCTAGTTGCTCTGCGGCATGTGGGATCTTCCCAGACTAGGGCTTGAACCCTTGTCCCCTGCATTGGCAGGCAGATTCTCAACCACTGCACCACCAGGGAAGCCCGATTTTATCTTTTTATGAAAGAGAAAAGGTATGAAAATATAACAATAATGTTGATTTCATAGAGTGGGAAAATATGTTTATAAAGTAATGAAACAGCTATTTAAATGAAGAGCTATGAAGATATAAAGTATAGATATTTATATGTTCTAGATGGCTTCTTAATTTTAACTTTAGTTTTTCAGAGGCAATTGGAAAGATTAAACTCTTGAACTTTGGGGACTTCTCTGGCAGTCCAGTGGTTAAGAATCCGTGCTTCTGGGCTTCCCTGGTGGCGCAGTGGTTAAGAGTCCGCCTGCCGATGCAGGGGACATGGGTTCGTGCCCCGGTCCTGGAAGATCCCACATGCCGCGGAGCGGCTGGGCCCGTGAGCCATGGCCGCTGAGCCTGAGTGTCCGGAGCCTGATGCTCCGCAACGGGAGAGGCCACAACAGTGAGAGGCCCGCGTACTGCAAAAAAACCCAAAAAGAATCTGTGCTTCCACTGCAGGGGACATGGGTTCGATCCTTGTTAGGGGAACAAAGATCCTGCATGCTGTGTGGTGTGGCCCCAAACAAACAAACAAACCCCAAAACACTCCTGAATTGTGGATTGACCATTAGTTCTGTTCTTTAAAACTCTCAGAAAAGCTTTTCTTGTGAAAGGGAGTATGTCAAGGAAAGGTTGCCCACTCTAAGTACAGCTATTACAGGTAAGATTCCCTGGGAAGAAAATTCTGAGATTAGCATGCAGAAAGTTTACCAGGGAGCATTCTTGGGTCACCTCCTGTAGGGGAGTGAAGAATGCAGGATGGGGCAGAGGGAAGAGCTGATGTCATCACAACAGAGATCTCAGCTGACCCATCAGGAGCTCTGGAGCTGAAAGGGCCCGGAGCCAAAGGGATTGAGCCTTTCTACCCTGTATTGACCAATCATTGGATGCAAGTTACTCTGGGAAGGGAACATGGCATTGGAAGAGGTGGCTCTCCTTAGCTGACAGTCTGGGCAGCTGGGAGAATGAGTGCTTCAGGACTGAAGAGGGTGATCTGGGCAGCACACTGAAATGCCTACCGAAGTCTTCTCCTTGTGCCCCTGAAATCCATTTGCCTTGTAAAAGTTCTAGGGACTGCTCCTTTGGGGTTTTCGTGGGCCTCTTTTCCTTGGTGAAATCTTTCAAGAGAAAGGTGAATGGGATGAATCCCAGCCCCCACTATTTCAGCTGGTCTTGAGGCTGGACAGAATCCAGCCCATGGTGAGCAGTCGTGACAGCATGGTTACTGCAGTCCTATGATCGGGTACTCCAGTTTTACCAAGGCCCAGTAGCATGCCAAGAGCTGTGTGCTTTTGAAAGGTGTCTAATTTTCCACTTCTTGTGGGGTGGTTTTGCTCCAGAATTCTGGGATTCTTCATTGTGATTTTCATATTAGAGTTTGCCATACACTCAACACTGTGTCTCTCCCTCCCACAGATACCTGAAAATCCATAAGGTCTGCTGTGTCCTCAGGCCCAAGTGGCAAGACTACCTATACCATGACCTGGACTTTTACAGCTCTGGATGTAGCCAAAGATGGCCATCTTTCGTGTTTCCTGGTATATGGGTCAGAATAATAGTCCAAGTGTGGAATATGCTTTTTCCAGGCCCTCAAAAAGACCTGCCAGACATTTTGCTTTCTTCTTTGAGGTGGGAGGTAGGAGACGCAATACTTTCTTCTTTATTTTGAGAGGCTGTCCTGGCATGCTCCCAGACCACTGGACCACTAACATTTTACTGATGTTGCAGATCTCTTAATCTTTGTAGGATTTATCACTACTCGCCAGAGTGTTATGTTCATTACTAAAGCTTCCAACATACTTGCTGCTTCTTGATATTCTGGCCCCGTTTATTTATCACTGATATGGCAGACCAAATGTGATGTTCTGCAGGGTACTCAGATGATCCAACTCCCTTTGGACCACGTTATGATATAGCGTGAGAGAGAGTTAGCATAGTCCTGGGGCAAGACTGTGGATATACACTGTCATGAGAACTGTTTCTGATAGAAATGGAAAGAAATGCATAAGTCTGGTCAATGGCTGCATACCATGTGCCTGAGGCTGTGCTAATCTGCTCCAGCAAAAATACATACCTGGCCCAGTAGCTATAATTGAGGATTCTGCTTAGTTGAATTTGTGGCAGTTTACTCTAATCCTTTAGGATTTATCTGATTTTACAGAGACCTGACTGGCAAATTAAATGAAGAGATGATGGGGACCACCACCCCTAAGTCCTTTAGGTCTCTAAGGGTGGCATCAACCTCTGCCAGTCTCCACAGGTTCTAATATTTTTTTTTTTTGATTAACTATCTCAGTTGGCCAAGAAACCCATGTTGGAGTTGTACCAGCTACCAAGAAAGCCTTCCAATTAGAAGACCCACTGGTGGGTCCACAGGCCCAGTGGACCTTCTGTGAGCAGGACTTTTTAAAATTACCTGGTCTCCACATACCTCTGCTCTAATAGGCAGTTGTGAATGATGCTTCAGGACCTTAAGTATGTCAACATGGACGCTGGATCCAATAATCTTCAAAATATTTGATATTACCCTGTCTCCAGTATATGTGTCCCCAAGTAAACTGCTTTAGGTCCCTTTCAGGAAGGACTGAGGAATCATTACCAGGCATGCTTGCATAGTGTTGCAGGAGCCTTCCTTCTGGGGACACAGTGTATTTTTCAGTCAATCAGTTTGGGTCTGAAAACTGGCTCAGGTCCAGAAATTGGGCAAGGGATTGTAACTCTTTACATGCCTTCAGCTTCTCGATCATCTATCTCTGATTTTTTTTGATTGTACAGATTGAGCAGTACCTTTTTGGTTGCCCATATATCTTGCCCCTATGGATACCATGTCCTATTAATCACCTCTATAGCTCTCTGTGTGTCAGACCCTGCAGGCTGATATTCCAGTCTTGCTGTTGTGTCCACTTCACTTTTAATGGTTAACTTCCACCACCTGGCTTCTGTTATTCTGGGGTCCTATCATCCCATCTGTTATCAAGGGGTCTGGTTTCATAATGAAATCTCTTACTGTCAGCTCTGGTCAACAATGGACAGCCACTACTGAGCTTCTCAGTGATTCTTATGTCCCTCAGGCAGTGTATTTCTTATTGCTTTGATTACAGAATATCCTCTGGACCTCCTAGAAGGCTGTAATCAGCTGGTGGTTTTTCTGGCCTTACTCAGTGTTTGTGCTCTAGCATAGTCATTTTTCTAAGCCTTTTGATCCCTCTTCTATGGTCTGCCAGGGCAATTGTGGCATATCTACTAGACTTAGTAGGGGTCATTGTTTTCTTTAAACGAAAGGTCATCCTAGTAGTGTGTTAACATGATTTTTCAAGATTCTTGCCTAGATGTGTAATCTTGAGATTGGTCTCTCAAATCAATATGTTTTTTATCCAACTTCTTGTACTATCTTCTTTGATCCGGTACACTCAGAATCTATCCTGCATGTACTTTCTTGCCTCCTGCTGGTACATGTTGTCTAGATCCTGCAGCTCCTTCCAGATATAGTCTCTTTCCCTTAGCAGGCTGAACACAAATTCAACTAGGTTTTGTTGTGGCTTAATACTAGATTATGGCTGTGTAACCAGGGAGAGAGGTGGGGGAATATTCTGAGGGGATCCATGTTGATTTGCAAAGCAGAGGCCTCTGCAGCATCTTCAAGCATGGGGGCGGGGGGAGTGCTAGATCTTAACAGGGAGGAGTGGGTCACTTCCTCAATTCCAGAGAGTTCAGGAGAACCTGGCAATTCATGTTTGAAGATTTGCCATTTCGTATTTCAAGGTCTCACTTGTGCCCAATCAGAGACCTGGCCTTCACAAAGCAGACCTGCTGCAGCTGAGAATTCAGCCTTTTCTGAACCTCTGTGACTTGTATAGTAAAGTCCTGGTCATGGTCTTCAGCCTTTTCTGTCTTTTGGCTGTGGGAGATGAGTCTGTTCATAAGCTGCAGAGAGCTTTAACTTTGAGAGCTGGCTTTTAATTGCTAATTAATCACCCTCAGCCTTTTATTACCTCTTTTTTCCAAAAGCATTGATTGCCCCCCAGAAAGAGCCTCTGATTCTATTATCTTTATATATGCAACTTCTCCCGTGTTTCTTCAGTGTATGAGCTAATACACCCACCATTGCATCCCCTTCCACTTGATTAACATTTCAGTTTCCCAGTGGTGAAAGTTTTAACAATGTCACGCTAACACATGTCATGGGCTACCTATGCTCCATCTACCACCCGTGAGGAGACCTTCAATGCCAGTGGGCCAATGGGTGATTCAGCTCCTTCATCCCACTTATAAGTCTTCTTTCTTGTACCATGGGATTAACATCCATGACAGAAGAAGCAGGGGTGGGCATCCAGCCTGTGGGGGGAGCTGGGGATTATCTGGCACAGTTGACTTGTTGGTAACTATGGAGTACAGACCAGCTATTAGATGCAGGCTGCCCCTGATGAGGGAGCATGGCTTTGGTTGAGGTGACTCTCTTTAGCTAAGGACAATATCTGGAGAGGCACTCAGCTGTAAGCTATGGGTCACCAACACTCCCAGTACATGGGTCAGTGAGGGGGTCTGTGGTATCTGGGGGTGCACCAGAGCATTCACTACATCCTTTCATCGCCCCTGTGGTGTCCTTCTCCACCCTCCACCTTTTACGATCAGGATGGGTATAAGGATGAAGCAGATGACTAAAACATTATTGCCCTGCTGACTCCCTTCTGGTTAAAAAGGTACCAATCTAAGTCATTCCCTTGTAATGTAAATACCCTAAGTGCTTAAGAACAATTGGATCTGTCAACTGATTTTATATGCTTGATAAATATGAGGTGCTAAAGAATTATTTGTTGCATAAATAAATGAACAAATGATTAAGTGCCTACACTATACCTGTGGTCAGTCATGCCCTTAACAAATGATTGATGAAGAGTTGAAACTAGATTCAGACATCACCCAGATGGAATTATGTGATTTTTGACTCTTCCCTGGGTAGAATGGAAACATGGAAAGAGAACTGAATTTTGACTCAGTAGGCCTGGTTGCATGCTTTGACTATGTTATTCACAAGCTGTGGGACTGGGGCAAACCACTTAACCTCCATGAACTTTGGTCCTTTTATCTCTATATTTTGTATAATACCAGTCCTGTCTTCCTCACAGTGTACTTATGAGAATTAAGCTGATGTATTAGTAGCTAAAATATTGACAGCTATAAAACATTATGCAGACATGGGGGTATTTATTATTATTTTTTTATTATTGTCATTATTACTAATATTAGTAGTTCCCTTGCCAGTCATCATAAGCAGCAGGAGTGTGTCAGGGAACACTGAAATGGCTAAAACTGGAAGAAGAAGAGCAGGGAGCTTGCATAAGTAATTAAAAATTATAAAAACTCAGCATGCGGATGTCTATTCCTGGAAGATGGTTTTGGGACCGTTTGTTGTGTCTTAGGCTCCGTACTAGGAATCAAATAGAAGAATGGCTAAATTCCTGATTATTTGGTTAAACATATAGCTGTAATACTTATCTCTGTATTAAACTGGAAACATATGTAGCATTTTCTTTTGTATTTTCTTTATCATTCACAACTCCTGCTTCTCTCAAGCATTCTATAATGAGGCCCACAGTCAAAAGAGTGTTTACCTAGTGTTGATTTTTATCAATCTCAGTTAATTGTTCAGAGATGAGTGTCCCATGAATGTTACTGTACGTTATTTCTTTAAAGCACACTATATTAAGGTTATGGATTTGGATATCACTGAACATAAAATACATTAATTGAGAAAGAAGTGTTTTATATCCTCACACAAAGACCTTATGCCATGCAACAGCAAATAACCATAAAAGTCACTGTTCAAAAAATACTTTTTTGACCCTGAAGCATAGATGGTCATTGAATGGTCAGTATTCCAAATGATTTCTTGTTATCTTGTGAGTGTTCAAATCCAACTCAGTTTTTAAAAAAAATTTATTTATTATATTTTTGGTTGCATTGGGTCTTCATTGCTGTGCACGGGCTTTCTCTAGTTGCGGTGAGTGGGGGCTACTCTTTGTTGTGGTGCACAGGTTTCTCATTACGGTGGCTTCTCTTGTTGCGGAACATGGGCTCTAAGTGCATGGGCTTCAGTAGTTGTGGCACGTGGGCTCAGTAGTTGTGACTCACTGGCTCTAGAGCGCGGGCTCAGTAGTTGTGACACACGGGCTTAGTTGCTCCACCGCATGTGGGATCTTCCCGGACCAGGGCTTGAAACCGTGTCCCCTGCATTGGCAGGCAGATTCTTAACCACTGCGCCACCAGGGAAGTCCCAATACAACTCAATTTAACTGTTAGTTGTGATGGCGCTATAAAGAAAACCATATATATATATATATATATATATATATATATATATATATATATATATATATGAAATCATTCATTGCCATATGTCTGGATTCCTAAAGGAAAATTTCTAGAGTCATCTTTTCTGTCCTTGTCCATGTTTCCCTGTCTTGTTCTAAAATCAGGTAGGAGGACAGAGCCTGTTCAGTTCAGGTTACAATTAGGCAAGCTCACTTCAACCACAGAAATGCATCAACAACATGTCTATTTTCTCAGTTTGAATTCCTTTAACCTAAACCCTTCCCTGAGAAAAGGAAAATGTTCAGCACGACTCAGGTTCATCACCTACCATGAACACAAACTCCATGACACTCAAAAATGGGAATTAAATGTTCCTATCCTCAGGACCTCAAAAACTAGTAAATGACTAATAAGTCAGTATAAAGGATGGCAGGGTGATGAGCGCCAAAGAGGGAGTTTCAACCAATTGATGACTTCACAGTGGAGGGAGATATTAATTTAAAATGTGTGGTGTGAGGGTGGGGTCATCTGGGAAAACTTCTTAAAGAGGTAAAGTTTGGGATAAACCCAGAGAGGCATCCTCAACTTTTTCTGTACTTATTGACCCATTCTCAGAACAATGTTTTGAAATATATAAAATAAAACGCAAACGATAATAACAAAAACCAATTTAATTGAAACAGAGCTGTTGAAATACCAAAAAGTTGTGAAATCTAATAAGTACACTTCTTTGTTAAGACATTAAATAAAAAATTCCAGTTGCAAGTCTAATAACTATTGTAATTTCAAAGTAGTGATGAGCATAAGTGTTAATTCATGGTATCTGCAGTGACTGTAATGTGATATGGCTATATCTGATTTCTATTTGTAACAAAGTCACATGTACTTCTAAAATTTCTATAGTTTGTTGCCTACATTCATAATAGAAGGAAATGCTACACTTCTGCCAGAAGTTAGTGAAAATCAAGATGTAATTTTTCTTATATTCGAGTTCACAAATCCCCTTAATTTTACCTCTGGGCCCTGAGTGTTTGAGGAGTAGATAGGTATGGCTAAGGCCTTTGTGTGTGTGTGTGTGTGTGTGTGTGTGTGTGTGTGTGTGTAGAGTGTGCACTGTGTGGGGCAGGATGAGAAAATGATGGACGGATGGGAAGAGAAGCGATTGTGAAGGTTTTGGCATGCTAGAGAAAGGAATTGTATCAGTGGGGAGCCATCAGTGATGTTTTTGAGCCGGGAGTTGACACAAATATATATTTGTTTTAGGAAAGTAATTTCTTGTCTAATGGGAGTTGGGTTAAAAGGACTGGAAGCAGGAAGACTTTTAGTAGTTCATTGCATTGGTCAGGAGAAATATATTGAAAGCTTGAAGTAATTCAGTAGAAGTGGAAAAGAGAAGACCTAAGCAAGGGACAGTGGATGGGCATACTGAAAGGACTTGGTGACTGACTGACCAGAGTAAATGATGGAACAGAGAGAAAAAAGCTGATTCTAAGTGTTTACCTTGTCACAAAGGGAAGATGTCAGACAGGGAAAATGAATTGAAACAGAGAACAAGCTAGGTGGGTAAATTTGTGGCAAAGGAATTATAAGCTCTTTTTGGGTATATTGAAATTTTGAGATCTTCATGGGCGGTTCATGTGAAGATGTTCAGAGGAAGTTGGAGATATGAGTCTAGAACTTGGAAAAAAGTTCAGGGTTGGAGAAGTAGATTTGGCAACCATAAGAAAAACAGCTGAAATCAAGGGAGTAAAGGAGATCACCAAAGGAGAGCAAGGGTGCTGAAGATGGACGCTTGTGTGACTTCTCAGGCTGTGCAAATATGTTCCAGGAAGAAAGACTTAGCGATTTTGCACATTTAGTCCTTGTTTCTTCAGTTCCACAAAGTGAAAAATGTGCTTGTTGTTTCAGATATTTTACTTCCTCAAAGATCAATAAGACATTGGCCTGCTTTCAAGGAATTAATATTTCTAGTAGGGAAGCCGACATATGGACAAATATAATTTAGTGTAAGTGCAGTAACAGAAGTACGTATACAGAAGAGGGGAGTGATTAACTACAACTGGGGTGATAGACAAGGAAGGCTTCTGAGAAGGTGATATCTGTTCTGGGTTCTGAGGAATGAGTCGTAGTTTGCCAGGTGGGAAATGTATTTTAAGCAATGGGAATGGTAGGCGCAGAAGCCTGGTGTGTTCTAGGAACTGCTTTCCTGCATCTGCTTGTGTCATGCAACAATATTTGAATATTTACAAGACTTGAAACCCTGTCTGTGACTAGCCCCTATCTTCATCTTAGTCTGTAAAGAAGGACCTTCAGATTCTACCATGAAACTCTGCTTTATGCTTAGTCCAAGTTTTTTCCATTGAAATTTAGCTCCACTTTCTTTGGTTTTGTTCTTTTAAAATTGGAGATGATTCAGCAATCATACTTTGTCAAAAAAAAAAAAGGGGGCCTACAAAGTATCCAATAAGTGCAAAATTAAAAGTAATGCCATATTTCATGGAACATAATTCATCCAAAGTCCTCTGTGCCCCAGTCTTTTTTGTCTCCAGATTATATTCATAATAACTTGTGTCCTTTCATGGAAATTAAGGCCATGTCAGAGCCCATGTTTTCAACTGAAGCATGTCAGCACTGTTCATGATATGTCCCAGCTGGTTAAGCTTAGTTTCATAGTAGAGCCATGAGCAGTATTTGGTAGATAGATGAGTAATTTTTAAATATGAAAAATCCCATCATGAAATCATGAAAATTGTTTTATTTTGTTACTTTACATCTTTATAATATTGTATCAAGACAGAATTGTCTTCTCTACTTCTTTCTTGGAGTGCAGCTCTACTCATACTTTCTGGAGCTCTGGCTCATACTTTCTAAGGATGACAGAAGATATTCTTTGAAAAAATAAGCAGGTCAGAAAGACTCTATCAGCATAACAACAGAGCTCTGATTTAATATCAAACAAAAGAGAGATTTGTCTTTTACATATTTAATTCTGAGCTTGGACTAGGAATGATTATTTTCCTTTGTTTTCTCAAGTTACCCTGGAATTTGAAGAGCCATACATAGCTCCAGTGGGGAGAAAGCTGGATAGAACCATTTGACTGAAAGCCCATGTCCAAGGTCAAGAGTAAAGATCTGGGACACTGTGCAGAGGGGTTAAGAATAAATGAAGGGTGAAGACAGAGAGAGACCAGAGAGGAGGGACTCAGTTAGTGAATGATGGGAGACTCAAGGAGGAAAATGAGTTTTTCAACAACTTCTAGACTTCAAGTATAGGCCTGTCTATCTAAAAAGACACATAATTCATATATATTATCATATTCAGGCATTCACCTGTTTAGGAGAAACCAATTCACACAAATGCCAATACTCCATGCTTAGAAGGTATACAGGAGTGGAAAAATATTTGTTTAGGAAGAAAGATTCTGTTGCACTTGGTACTATCTTATACATATCACAGGGTCTGGGGGAGGAAATAGCCTTCTCCTAGGAATCCTCTTTTTATAGATGCAGGGATTGCCTAGAAATGGACTTCAGCTCCTTACTGAGCTCCCCTTATCTGAAATTCTAAGGAGATGGTTCCCATATAACTGGAACCAGCTGAAGTCTGGTTTAGCCTATTATGATCTCTTGCCTTGAATTGATTGATTAAATAATTAAAGGTTTGCTGAGTTGTGCACCATCTTCCATGTCCCATGTCCTGTGTAGGGGCTGGGGGAACAAGGATGAGAATAGACAGAACCTTTCCTTGAGGAGCTGAGGGGTATTGAACAGGCAATACCCACTTCCCTTCTACCCACTGCAAAAAAGAAAAAAGGCTCTAAAGTCTTTAAGGAATGATGCTCTGCTGGTGGCTTTTTATCAATATTAGTGTGATGTGTAGCTAAAAACGGCCCAGATATGTAAAAAAATATCAGTACAAGTCTTGCAGAGACCTAGACTTGACTCATACCTGCTCTCTGGTTCCTAAATTCTGTTAAACAACTTTTATTTGCCTGTTGGATTTACAAGAGGCCCCTTTAAATCCAGAGTTTAGGCTGTTAGGAGTCTGACTTTTCCTGAAGACAATGACAGCCACAAATTTAGCTTGAATCATTTATTTCCCCCTCTACAGACCAATATCACTGGAAAAAACTATATTTACCCCCATTTGTTGGCAGGGATAGCACTGAACGTACACACTGTTTGACCATCACTTCTAGGCTCAGAATGGGGCTCCCTATATCCTGTTAGTCCTTTCTCTAATCTGCCCTATCCACTGCACATGGTCTTCTTAAAACTTAGATCTGATTAGGCAATTCACAGGTTCTCTGGTGGGGAATGATCTGAAGTCCTTAGCGTGGCCTCTGTGCTCTCTACAGCCGATCTTTCTAGCTTTAACTCCTTGTCCAGTGGCCACTCTGGGTTTTCTGTACACACTGAGTGGTCCCATGATCTTTATGTTTGCTCTTGCTGTTCCCCCTCCACTTGGAATAGGCTTCTCCTCTTAGGCTGTTAAACATGTCAAGCTGTTAACATCCTATTCATTCTTCAGGAACTGATTTAATTATTGTAAGTATTTTGGAAGAGACTTTGTGATTTCCTTTCTTGGTATTAATAACTTCATGCTCTAGGTTTTCATAGCACTTTACTTATACCTCTCATAACATAAAGGTTGCAGAATTAAATAGTATAAATCACAGTGTTTGGCACAGTGAATGTACTCAATAAATATTAGCTCTTAGTTTTACTTAACACACAATGTCTGAGCAAAACATTTTTCTATATGTGTAAGTAATATGTAAATAACTCCTCCAATAGTCTATAAGCGCTTTAAGAATAAGAAAAGACAATGACTTACCCATTTTAGTATTTAGAGCCTTAGTTAGAATTGTGCTGTGTTACCTAGGAAAAGTGCAAAAAGCATTTGTTGAAACACTGAATGAATGAATGAATGAATCTTGTTACTAGAATCTAGAAAACAAAATATAGAGTGGAAAGGCTTTTGACCCTGCTCTGTCCCAAGGCAATCTGTTGGATTTTGTAGGCTTCACCTTATTTAATGCTTAAAACCACCCTGTGAAACGTACCTTGATCTCACTTTACACCGGAGGAAACTGAGACTAAGGGAATTTAAATAATGTGCCCCAAGTCAACAGCCAGTAAGAAGAGAAGCTGTTTGTTATATATCTGACACCAGCTCCCAGACTCTTGTTCCCATGCTACCCTGACACTTAGTGACATCACACTGTCCCCAAGGGGGTTGAAATGTAGACACCAAAATGGCTCTTAACAAAGATTACTAATACAGTTCTCAGAAAGATCACAGACAATTAAAAAAGAAATTCATCATTTCAACCCAAAGTTAGATTCCTAGGTTTTTTCCAAAGACATCCCACCCCGCTTTGAAACATGCCTTTGGAATGGACCATAAAATAGCATTTAAATTGTAAATTCCCATGGGAACAAATCAAACTTTTAAATAGTAGTGTGAATGAGTGTGTTGTCAGAGGACCCTAGGTGTGTAAAATCCTTTAATTGCTATTTCCAATGCTAATGTATATTCTTTAATTAGAGGTGTGTAGTAGGCTTCTTTGTTAAAAAAAAAAAAAAAAAGAAAGAAAAAAATCCCTGGACCATATGGATGTTGCCTCATTTTCATCTGAACTCTTCCAGGGACTGTAAGATTTAAAGTGATGTTGGAACCCAGCACTTTTCTATCTGCCAAAAAAGGTGAGAACAGTAAGTCTTGGTGCAACGGCTGAATATACATGAGAGAAGTGTAGCCTTAAACTACGCTTTGCTTCCACATGCCTTGGTCCCACTTTGCTTTGACTAATTATATAATCTGCAAAGTGACAAAGCCAAGTGATTTTTACCTATCTTGCTGATTACGTGGCTTGGAGTAGTGATGCATTTGGTATGAGGCAGCTTTTAACTTGCTTTAAATTTGGAACAATAAGCAATAGGGGCTTCCTGAGAAAGAAAACTATTGAGCAGACCAGAGAGAGAAGAGGAGAGGAATGGATTTGATTGTGGGAAGGCAGAACAGCTCAGGCTCTGGGCTTGAGTTTTGGTTTGCTATTTAATAGCTCTGTGGTTGGCCTTCAGCAAACTTTGAACCTCTCTGAAGCTCAGTTTCCTCATCGACAAAATGAGGCTAATACCTCCTTCCTTGCCAGGTGATCATGAGATTTAGGGATAAATTGTGTAAAGTGATGCCTAGGAGGCATGTGAGAAATATCGGATATAATTTTGATAGTTTTTATTTTTTATTGAAAGAGCTTGTCTTCCAGCAGTGAAAGGTCCTGAAAAGAATCAGGATTCAGGACAAATCTGCTTCATGCTGATGATAACTCTCTTGGTGCACTTTTCTTATTTCTTTGCCCTTTTCTCATCCCTGGTTTTCCTTGGGTTAAATTAATGTTCCAGATTCACTCTTATCAGACTCTTTTGTTTTTTTTTTCTTTTCATCCGTTTAGGCAAGAGAAACTGGAAGAGTTAGTCAGACCAACTAGTCACAGGCAGGCTTTGTCTGGAAGTGAAAATTTGTTTCTCTTTCCTTTGCTCTGCCTGAATTCCTCCTCTGGTCTTCTCAATCTCTACATATCTGTAATAAAATGAATTGTGAGACAGATCAACAAATGCATCACCTTGACACTTTGGTGAGTGAAGACATAGATTTGAATAATAGACTTGGCTGAAATATCTTCTTGGTGGTGTCCAGTTCTGTTATTTTCAAAACAGTTGTTATACCGGAAAACAACTGGTAGATACCTCCCCCAAACTGAGTATAGTTCTTATAGATGTGGACTAAGGAAGCTATTTTCCTGAGGGATTATTAGATTTTGATTAGCCTCCAATACATTTGTTCAGAACTAAATGGAGGATTTTCCCCAGGCCAGGCTGGGGTTGCCAGCTGTGACAGAGATGGACATTTAATTTGTTTGTGATTGGGTTGTCACGGCTGGACATTTGTCATTTGATATTTCCTCTTTACTCCTTTTCCCCAAATCTACTCCTAACAAGGGAAATCTTAAAAAATAAGGTAGATTAAAAATTGATGATGTGGAGTGTGTACTGGATTGTTTTCTGTTTTATTTTACTTAGTGAAAATCATAATTTGGGGGCCAGAGATTAAAATTCCTGACTCTGCTACAGGAAAAGCTCACATTTCTCACAAAACACCCCAGTAATCTGTCCCATTTTTAAAGGAAGATTTAATAGCAGGCCTGTTCAGTGAGGCACATACAAGTTCATTACCTTTATAAAACACTCTACAGGAATTTTACTAGTGTCCAAAGCAGTGCTGCTAGTGGTTTCCAGCTACACATTGCTACAAAAGAACAAAAGGCAACCAGTCCTGTATTAGCCTTATGTTTTGGTCTTTTTTGCTTCCTTGATAATCTTCTAAATTCAATCATTTACACTGAATCTTAAAATCATTTGTATTAGCTAGCAGCCTGCTCCTACTGTGGTATTTCACTGTCCTTGTGATAAAATTTGCTTTAAGAATGTGTTGTCTAAGCTGGAGTTTGCTCCCTTGTGCTTAGTTTATGCAAAATTTCAGCTGAGATACAGGCACAGATGCTGACTTTTGTGCTGCTGTACAGAAGGTCAACCGGGGTTTGTGTTACTCAATTTCTCAAAGGCAAATTGGTCAGGAGCAATGAGGGATGTTTGTTTTAATGTTCTCTCTGGCCTTCAGCTTGAGTCTTTGGTAATCTCATGCCAGATATTTGGTGAAGTGTTGCAGTTTTGATATTCATATTCTTTTCAGAGATTAGACTTCAAAGAACTTTTAAACCCGTGATTCAGTTTGGAGCCCTTTTTGTGAACATGGCTTGATGGGGGTTCACCCAATGTGCTCTGGAAACTTGAAATGGTCACTCCCTTATACTCCCCACTGCCCTAGCAACTGTCTGCCCTGGTTCTGAGCTCTGAGTTGAGACATTCTTAGCTGTGATACTTTAATTTCAGCTCTCAGGTTAGGTTGGTCTAATTAGGATAGAGGTACTATATTAAATAAATATTATTTCGATCTTTTCTGTTTGAAGTGGGCTCTGTGTGCATATCCACATAGAATATAAATGGCCAATATTTGACTCCATCACCAACTATTTGAGTGCCCACAGGATCCATGGGTTTGTACTATGAAGAAGGCAGTTTGGTTATAGACTCCGTCTTCAAGAAGAGAGGAGGTTGTCCAAGTTAGCAGAAGTGTGATACACTGTCAACATGCATCACAAAGAACATCCTTGCACACACTGAAATGAGCACATGAGGATGCAGTGGTGAGCCCCTCCATATTTTTGTTTCACAAGTAGTTGCTGCTAAAGATGTAGTGGAAAGAGAATTGTATCTGGAGAAGGAAGGTTCTAGTCCTGGCTTTTCTGCTAGCTAGGTGTGACCTTATTTAAGTCATTTAATCTTTCTTAAGCTCAGGTTAGATGTCTGTCAATGAGTAAGTTTTACTGGATGATTTCAAAGGTTCCTTCTAGCTCTAAAAAAAAGCTTTTGATTCTCATAACGAGATGTTTCATTTGATTGTGACATTTCATTTGGCACCAATTCTGTACAGATGTCTTAACTCAGAATATTTTTGTTCTTGTAGATTTAATACATGGAATTTACCATTCTATTAATGCACCTTTGAGTAAAATGCATGTCTGTGTATCTACTGTTCTCACATTCATAGTATATATTATATCTTTTTAATGTACATCGTGAGAAATGCCTGTGGAACCAAATGAAATATTACTATTGTTACATTCATTCCCACCAACTCTGTCAGACTGGATGAATTAAATAAGGAATGATGTGTGTTACTGAAACTACATTTACTATATACTCAAGTGTCCGCGTGCTGTATAAACACAGATATTGAACATGCTTTGGGTTTTCTTTACTAAGAGCTAGAAAAGTTCCTAACTTGAAAATAAATTGAAAATCAAATGGATGATTTAATTTTTAAACATGAGTCTGAGCTATTGTTACAGAACCCATTGCCTCGGGCAGACAGCACAGCTGGGGACTCCTCAGTGACTTTTGTCCTACACCTGGTAATTGAGCAGGTGAGAGGGGGTGAGGTAGATGTGAGACGCACAGGTTATAAGATTATGAATAGTAGGGAACGATGAACTGAGGATCAAGAAGCCTGTGGGGACTCTTGAGAATAGAAAAGCCAGGGATCTTCCATCTCCAGCTCTGTATACCCTTCAGGACATTCTACATTTCCCCTTCTCTCTGTCCTGTTGTTTTGGCCAGCTGTCTGAACAACTTCTCATCTTACTTCTTCTTTATAAAGACACTACAGTCTAATTTTTGGAAACCTCACTTTAGCATGAATATTTTTGGATTTGAATAGTAAATTCACACCAGAAATAATTCTGCCTTGACTTTTTTTTTTTTTTTTTTTTTTTGCGGTACGCGTGCCTCTCACTGCTGTGGCCTCTCCCGTTGCAGAGCACAGGCTCCGGACGCACAGCCTCAGCGGCCATGGCTCACAGGCCCAGCCGCTCCGTGGCATGTGGGATCTTCCCAGATCGGGGCACGAACCCGTGTCCCCTGCATCGGCAGGAGGACTCTCAACCACTGCGCCACCAGGGAAGCCCCCTGCCTTGACATTTTTATACTTGAAGAATATATGAAAGGACTTGAGAGGCAAGGGCCAGAGAGCAGGACATGGATTTCCAATTTGGGAAGCGATACTTAGAGTTTGCATTAGCACTTCTCATCTTAGGCTGTCCCTTAAAAAATGACCTAGTGATGTCAGAATGTTTTTGTTTTCCTTTGATTTTTAACTTTTTAAAAAATTGTGAAATAATTTATATAGAATAAAGTGTGCAAATCTTAAGTGTACAGCTTTATGATCTCACACACACACGCACACACACACACACACACACACACACACATACTCCTTGTAATGACCATTAGATAAAGATTTAGAATATCCTTAACATCCCAGAAGGCTACTTTGTGACCCCTCCCAGCATATAAATTCATCAATGTGTACTTCCTAATCTCTTGCAACATGTTTAGAAGAAGGCTTATAGTTGTTTAATTCACAGACATTGCTAAGAAAAATGTACCCCAATAGGTTCATTTTAAGAAGCAAAATCCAAGCCCTAGAAAATTAATTTTGATAGCATTGTAAGTTCAGGGTATTAGCTGCTGAGTATTTCAAGATAGGTCCAAGGGAAACCATTGCCGTGGTCTACAGGTATCTTTTTATTGAGGGTCACTGCAAGCCACAGTAGAATTCCAGCAGTCTCATTTACAATCATACTCATCCTCAGTAGCCATATTTGTGGCTTCCTGTGTAATGAGGTGATTCATCACGGTATGTCAGCCATAGAGAGTTCAATATAAATGAATTTAGTTTCTTCAAAAAAAGGTATTTATATCTAAACAATTTTACAATAATCTGACATTGCCCTTTAAAGGTAAGCACATGTTATGTGATTTGCATATGAAGAAACCGTGCATTACTCTTACTTGACTGATGTCAGCTTCAGCAGCTGCACCTGGTAGTCCCCAGGGCTGTCATTGTTTCCATGATAGAGCTCATTTCTCAAGGGTTAATAACATAGACCTTAACATTCACTTTGGGTTGAAACTTGGCAACCACTATGAGTATACAGCGTAAGGAGCTGATTTTAAACAAAAATGGTTTAAATTGATTTACCCTTTTCAAATTAGAGTATGTCAAAATAATGGAACTTTGCATCAGTTCTAATGCTTTACATTTATTTAATGTAAAAATTTGTAAGCTATTATTCCTGGGTAGTAATTTGGGGGATGCCAGCTATGGGACAAGTTAGATACTGGTTTCCATTGAAAATTCCAAAAGAAATTTGCAAACTTTGACTATTTTTCTTTTGTAATATCATTGCTGCTTTAAAAGAAGAGATGCTATGGCCCTTACCTTTAACATAAGGGAGCAGTTGTGGAAGTAAAGATGATTTGAAAAGAAAGGTGGAAATAAAATGTTGGAAATCATGTTTAGTTGTATAGAATCCTGATCCCAGGATGGGTTCCTTTCAGCTCAGCACCTCTGAATGTTATTTGAACTGGGCTAAGCTGGGGTGTGTGTAGTTGTTCATGGTCTTTAGCTTTTCAGTTTTAAAAATTCCACATAGAAAAAAAGAAGGGAATATTTGCATTCCTACTACAGTACACATTTTTGCTTCCCTTTTCAAATGTGCATTTCTATGTTATATACTTTTATTAAAAATATAAACTCTTCCATCCTCCTTACTGAGCCAACAGAAGTTAAAACTTCACACTCATTTCTCTCTTTTTAAAAAGACTTAGATGTGAACATATTTATATATTTAATGTACAGCCACATTCTAAAGAAAAAATGCTGCTGGGCAATTTCTACACTGACGCCATCTTCTCAATGAGAAAAGAACTGGCCTAATGAGGACATAGGACTGTCAGTTTTCAACTTTGATCAATTTTTGGCTGAGCATGATACAGACAGAAATTTGGAGAGGAAGTTCTTACATATATTAGACAGTGAGACTGAGTTATCATGTGTCAAAAGATGCAACTTCATTCTCCTATTGTTCAAAGACATGACTGAGGAATAAAGTCATTAGTATTACCGAGTGGTCTGTAATAAAGTACAGATGTGAGACTGGAGGAATATGGTCTAGATAAAGCCGGGTACAGAGGGAATAACATTAGCCTTGGAGCCAAGCATTTTTGCATTCGAATTGTTTTACCATTTATTAGGTCATTTGTGCAAACTCGAGCATGCTAATTATCCTTGCTGGTTCTCAGCAAGGTGTTAGTAGTCACTATATTTCTGTTTTTGTAAGAATTAAAAATAATGTATGTAAAGTATTTGGCGCATAGTAGTTGCTCAATAAATGGTGAGTGTTATTATGATGGTGTGATTGTAAGCATTTAAAAAGTGAGCTTTTAAGTCATGGAGAGTCTCTGCCAGTTATATTACCTCCTTTTGAGAATTCTCGGGGTATAATTATAGTCTTCCTGGTGGTGACTTCTTCAGAAATCTTCACAATTTTTCTACCCTCACACCCAGTAAAGGACATTTCACTCACAATGGTCAAGAGACACAGTGCTGCCCAAAGTAGTATCTATGGCATCTATACAGACAGCGTCTGGTCAACCAATCGGAAGCTTAAATTCTAGTCATATAGAAAATAAGGCAGGAGGGTGGTAAAAACAGAAAGATATACCGAAAGAAGGCAATGAGCACCCATGGGTTAGAAAGAAGGGTAGAGAGGAGCCATAATATGGTGATAGTAAATAAATCAGTTGTGCTAAAAACAGGAAAGCAGAACCACTATGAACATCGGGGCCACTATAATGGTGGACCAACTGAGTCATGAGCAATAGATACATCTTTTGGATGGGAGACTCTATGAGTAGCACTGGAGTGTTCCTTGCTACTGTGTCTAGAATGATCTTCCATTTCTCCCACAGGCCTGGCTCTATGATGCTTTTATATGATGCCCTGTCTCTTACTTCCCCAGTTATGTTACAATAAAACCCCTTTAACTGAAGGAATTTGAGTGTGCCATCTGAAAAACCTGAAAAATAATGTTGTTTGATCTATAGATCAAGGTCAGCTTAGAGAAAGGACCCTAGGTATTTTCCCTAGAGTCCAAATAAAGTCATGGATGTGTGAAGCAGTGTGGTATTTGGAGAAACTGTGAAAGATTTAGTATTTCTAGACCATAAAATATGAGTCAGGGTGAAGTGGGAGATGAAGTTGGAGAGGTCGGTGAGGCGAGCTCGCTGAGGCAAATTATAAAATGTGAAGGAGCTTGGACAATACCTATGGTTGCAGGAACCATTAGAGGGTTTTTAAGAAGGGGAATTATATGGGTAGATTGTTTTAGGCAGATTGTTTTGAAGAAGATCATTTGAGGGCGACAAGACTAAATAAAGAGAGACAGACATAGAGACTGTTAAGTAGACCGGCTTCTGATTACCAGGGCTTTAAATAAGGGAGCAGCGGTGGGAATGGAAAAGAGGCTATGGTATTCAATACAATTTTAATTGACTAAGTCAGAAATATTTGATTGATGTAAAGAATGAAGGGGGCAGTCAAGGATGATTCCCAAGTTTCTAGTTTGAGTGTCTCAAGGGATTATGGTGATATCAATGTTGAAAGAGAATATAGGAGGAAAAGATGGATTTGGGAGAAGATGATAAATGCCCTTTTGGACATGCAGTTTATGCTGGTCTACAGGACATCCAGGTAGAGTTGTTCATGAGGCAATTAGATGTATGAATCTGAAGTCTAGGGGAGAAGTCAGTGGCAGGGGTAGAGAATACACCCACTTTTGTGTGATAGTTGAAGTCACAAGGATGGAAGAGATTATGTAAGGGCAGAGGAGGACTAGTTCTCAGCAGGTGAAGAAATACCACTGAAAGAGTAAGCAGAGGAAGAGGAGTCCATGTCAAGAGGAGAGAAGGACTAGGCAGAGTGAAATGAAGAAAATCAAGAGAAGATGGTAGAATTAAAGTCAAGGGAGGATAGAGTTTCATTGAGGAGAAAGTAATTATCAACATAATTCAGTGTAGCAGTGAAATATAGAAATATAACTACTGAAACAAGGGCAATTTCAGTAGAAAGGAGTGTTAAGAAAACGTTGCAGTGGAGCTGTGAGGGAAAATGAATGATACTGCTTTTTTGAAAAGCTTGGCTGGAGATATGGTGAGGGGGAAGAGAGAGGCTGGGCCACAGCTGAGGGAGATTTAGGGACAAAGGAGATATGGAATCAGGGGAGATTTAACAATTTTTTTTCAAATGATGAGAGCAGCTTGAAGTTGTTTATAGGCTGAAGAAGAGACAGTAGGGAGAGAGGAGGTTAACTTGAGATAAACATGTGAGAGAGTTCAACTGATTAAATGAGGTCCCAGAAGAGGGAGAGGAGTCTTAAAGAAAAACTTGTCTCATTCTCCGAGTCCGGAGGAAAAGGGTCAGTGAGTGTAGCTGTAGACACACTTGTGGGCTGTGGTGGCTACAGTGGAGTGGAAATCTGGGGGATGAGATCATACCTACAGATTCAATTTTCCCAGTGAGGAGGGAGGCAACGTCCACCGCTGTGAGTGAGAGGTGCAGGGTTGAGCTTCTGAGGAGACTGGAGATGTCTGGAATTAACAGTTACTTCCAGGAGGGTGAGAGGGAGATGATTATAAGCAGATAAAATGCTTATCAGAGCCAGAGGGCAGAGAATTTCAGAGACCATGAAGGTGTGTGATGCCCTTCTGCAAGGTTATATGAAGTTTTTTTCAGGCACTAGTTAGCTGTCTATAATTAAGCTTGTATCTTAAATATGCAGTCAAGTTTTTCATGTGTGGTCATTCAAATATGCATTTTCCTCTTTGGGTCCATTTCAAATGCAATTTTGAAATGAGACTTGGGAGGACTTCACACCGAGATGATGGCATTTGGCCTGGGCACTGTGGAGTGATCCTTACCCCTACCTCATATATTGTTTCATTTTCCAATTCATGCCATATTCTCTTGTGGAGAACATATATTTGGTGTTTAAATAAAGCAAATTCACATTTGGGGGAATATTTTAAGGAATTTATTATCATTTCTTGGGCACCTTGGATTATCCAAGAACCAAAATCATTGCTGCAGGTGTTGCCACTTGCTTCCTGGCAGAAAATATATTCAAGCATTAGCTCAGGCACAAACACCTAAAACAAGAGGATTTACAGTATTTAACACTTGGGCCCAGATGATTTGCTGGCTGTGTCATCATCATTATCTGTGTTAACTCCTAAAAACAGAGAAATAGTTTTGTATAAAATAAAGGCTTATCTGAAGCTTTGCTCTCAGCTCCAACTGAATGTCAAGTTTCTCTGAATATGAAAATGCTAGCAGAAATCTTTTTTGTAAAAATATATCACTTTTATTCTCTTTTTGCCCTTCTGCCTTCAACCTGGACCTGGGAAGAAACGTCAAAACAACTGTAGAGAAGTTGTGTCAGAGGTAGTAATGGCTCTTTCAACAGCAGAGCAGAGAAAGATCTCAAAGTGAAGCCTATTGTCGGGAGACTTGCGCCTGTCCTGGCCGACTTCCAAGTTAGAGTTAGTTTGGATTAGACTTGGGTTGGGTAACATTTAATTTCTTAAGGGAAGATTTGAATCAAATTGTTAACCTCTCAAAATTTAACCACCCAGGTGTGATGATGGTGTTAAAAAATTAAATGCCTGATTCTTGGTAATAATTATAATAATACAACATTTACTCTTCTCAAATTTCCTGTCTTTAAGCCTTTGCCTTAAACACTACTCAAAATTTTCACATGTGGCTATTTGGGAATAGAATTCTTTTTTGCTGTTATTGTGTAATAAAGTAATTGCATACATTACTTTTAGATATGCAGTTAGTTTGATTCGAAAACAGTTACCAAATAATTTGCCTCTAGATTTCAATTAGCAGAAGACTTATCTACATCAGCCTTGCAAATGGAGTGGCCAAACTATATTGATTATCAGAGTGTAAGGAATTATCTGTGACACAAAGGCCACACCAAAACAGATAAGTGGCTTGTCATATAAACATTTATGAGCCCATGGAATGACAGTCCTCATTTGAAAGCATACAGTATAAATTCGGCCCATACCACAGTGGGTGTGAAAATTGCAAGGTAAAATAAAACAGATGAGACCATTTAAGTTTGAAATGGAAGAACAGATCACTGGCAACAGCTATTTACTTTCACAGTCACTAAAATAGGGTGTTTTGTTGTGAAA
Source organism: Hyperoodon ampullatus (assembly GCF_949752795.1). Lineage (NCBI taxonomy): Eukaryota > Metazoa > Chordata > Mammalia > Artiodactyla > Ziphiidae > Hyperoodon > Hyperoodon ampullatus. Next base: position 79,208,045 of record NC_136915.1, on the reverse strand, counting down.
ACTATCAATACAGGGTGATGGATACCCTGCTTAAAGTGCCAATATGATGCCATTCTGAACTACAAAACGATTTCATTACAAGTGTATGGGGAATCTTTAAACATGACATTATGATACGACTATAATGTAAGATAACAATGGAAAAAACAATTTCAGAGTAAGTGTAAGGAGACTATAACCATGCGGTTAGAAGGCCACTGGAATGTGAGATTATAATAGCTCAACATTAAAATGGTGAAAAGGATATGGTAAATTGCTTTTTTTTTCTTTTAAAACTGGGATTATCCCAGACAACATTTATACTCATGAATAGTACAGTCATGGGATGTATTTTAGAGAGGAGGGAAACCCAGTACCAATATATCCAGTTCTTATCCCCATTCTGAAGCATATCCCCACATTTTTCCCTTTTCTGAGGTTAAACTGGAGATACTTTTGTCTGACCTTATCATTCTCCTTCAGCTTTACCACTTTGAGACACTGTTCCAAGTTCATAAACATTTTCTTTCTTACTCATGTCTAGCTCTGTGACTTGGTTCCATTAACCACTTATGGGGTAAAATCTGAATTCCCTAAGGATGGCTTCCTAGTGCCCATCTTACCTCTCTAGCCTCTAGTTATCCCTGGACTTCAGCTGAAATCTCATCACTAGAAATTTATTCTTTTGGGTCTAAATGGAATTTTCATTTTCAAGAGCATCTAATAAATTGAAGTTGAAGAAACACTGATGAATTTATAAAATGTAGCTATCTGTTTGAGGGATAACGCATTAAACTTGAACAGTCTAAGAAGCACAGACTGTCCTCAGTCAGACTTGAGTTCATATCCTGGCTCTTCCACTGAGTAGTGTGTGAATCCAAAGACTTTTTCTAAGCCTTGCTTTCTTCATCTGCAAAGTGGGGCTAATAACAACACTTAATTCCTAGGCTAATTGTAAGATGAAAAAGATACAGTGTGTGAAATGCCTTTCACAGTACCTGGCCTATATGAGGGCTTCTGTAAACATTGTCTCTGTAAAGATATAGAACAAGATAAAGGAATGGATCAAGATCCTGGAGAGTGAAGCAGAGGAGAGAAAATGGGGTTTAGTGACTAATTTAACTTTCTTTTTGAACCACTTCAGTTCAAATTACAGTCTCTTAGTCTCGATTATCTAAGGCATACTTGAGTTTTCATAGCTCTTCCTGCTGCACTGCCTCTTTAGGTTATTGTGTTTGTCCATAATTAGCACCTCACTTAGTGCTGCTGTTTCTAGGATGGTGGGAAATCTGTCTTTGGGACATGACTGCGGCCACTGCTTGAGGTGTCTGTCACTGGACCTCTTTCCTCTAAGCTTCTAGCTTGCCTGGTGCTACCTTAAATAAAGTTATTTCATCTAGGATCACAATCTGGGGCTGTCATGTTCCAGCTGCTGAGGTTATACAAGTACTTAAACAGGCGTTTTGCTGCGTCCTTGAGCCAGTTTTAAATCTATTTATCCCTGTTACACCTAAAGGACAAACTCACCAATAAGATCAAACACAAAGAATAAAATCTTTTCTCCCCAGAGTTTTCTTCTGTTAAGGATCTTGATTTTAACTTTGGTATTAGTTTTTCTCTAAAGCCCTTATAACATTAACAGAGTGTTCTCGTGAAGGAGTTACCTGGCTCTAAAAATATGTTCTTAGATGACTCAGGTTTAATGGCTTCATTCAGCATACCATTGGCTTATTTCCTTAAAAGTCCTTCCATAGGGATGAGTCATCAAAGGAATAACTCACTAAACTTGAACTCCTTGAGAGCAGGGCCCATGTTGAACATACATTTATGGTCCTAGGCCCTAGCAGTGCCAGACATTGAAGGTGATTAATAAATGATTTTTGGAATAGAGTTTATGTAGACTACAAACCAAGCCAAATTATCCAAAGCAGTATTATCTGGAGTGATCTGGAATGCAATGCAACTGCTTTGCACTCAGTGCATAATGGTCACTCAGCTATGTGAAAGATGTGAAGATAAATATTAAGCATATAACATGGAGATGGGATTGGGGAAGAAATATATTTGTTATGTGTCTATTGTATGTTAGACTTCATAGGTCTTACTTAGTTCACTTAATCTTTAAACCAACTCTAAGATGTAGGCATTGCCATTATAAAGAACAGAGGCTAAGAGAGATTGGGAGACTTGTTTGAGGTCACATATGTGGAAGTGCTAGTAATTGAACATAACTACTTGTTTGGCTAAAAATTCTTTGCTATTTCTACTGTATCACATTGCTGCTCCACTGTGTGAATTTAATTACAATCTAATAGAGGAGAAGAGGCAACAATATAAAGGACTGACAGTAAGGTAATCCGTGGTAAGTATCATATGAGTAGAATGAAGCACACCAAAGGCTTTGAATGAGGAAAAGCTCACTTCTGCCATTTATCTCCTTCTTCCATCTGCTCCTTTGGGGATGTTGTTTTTCCCAACTGGCTTGCCCTCTATCTCTATGATCAAGAGTCACCACTGACTTCATAACTTGCTTAAGCCAATAATTGTAGCCTAATAAGAAACCCTAATCTCTAGGCCACTTGCTATGTTCCAGATCCCTTCTAGTCTCATTTTTTCCCCAGCCTGGATGATCTTTCTCTCTCCACCAAGAGTTCAAAGCATACGTACTTTGTCAGGTCCCAGTCAGTTCACTTTCTGGGAGTACCACCCGCCCCCCCATCAGAATCAGTACCACCTTTTCACTTTTCTGCCAGCACATTGGTCATACATCTCTTTGGTACTTGTTAATTACTGTCAAGCATGGGGTAGTATCCTAGTGGCAGATCAAAGTGTGTCTTCCTTCGGGATTTGAACATTTCTGAGCATATGTATCATATTTGTGAGGTGAACCTTTTAGGAGTTCATTTATCTAAGGGTTGGAGAAGTCTCAGGCACAAGGGATAAGGTTGGGTAAATACAGAATCAGAAACACATGCTTTGTGCAAAACACATTACCTTTGTGGTAGGAGGATGGATTTCCTTTATGAGTCCAGCCTTCCTCCTACCCCAATCCAGTTGTGTCTGAAATAGAAGGTGGTGGGATGTGGAAGAGGCTATAACTAAAACATCTGAAAACGGCTTTCATACAAACTCTCTGTGAGATTTTTGGGATAAGAAAGTAGTGTTGCTTGGAACTGACATACAGAGTAACACTGTGTGGACATGGTGTTATTCTAGTGGCATAATTCAGCAAGTGCATCGGAACTGCAGAGATCACAGTCTGGCTTTAGTTCATCACAGGCTTTAGCAGAGACTCTTTGTATCTGAAGGCTGTAGATTCCTGGGTAAAGGGTTAAGCTCTGTGGCAAGGAACCACAATTCCATATGTATACCATGTATTGTAGATGGGCAAAATAGTATATCTCCCAAATGGATGCAATATTCTGTTTCAAATGTATGTAAACACTATGATGAATACATACAAATTTATCAAAAGGATTACTAAATTCATAGTAGCTTGTATCATTTTATATATTTGCAATTAACAGACACTAAAATGTACTTATTTTTGTATATATGCGGGTGAGTATGAAGCTTTTTAGTGTTAGAGAGATGTTCTTATACTCACCAATGCTGGGAGGGGTGGAGTTAGTGACATCTGGTGGTGGTTGCTCCCACTAGATGGATTAGCTCCATGAAGACTAGTACTGACTAATCTTTACCATTGCATGCACAAACATTGGTGCCTGGTGTTTAGTAAATCAATATTGATGAATGAATAAGTGAATGAATGAATAATATTTGGGCTGAAAAATGTCTATCCTTCTACCACTGCATCGTGACATGTTATATATTGATAGAACTCCAGGTATAAGCTAGTCTACATGAAAACAAACAAAAAGGTAAAAAAGAGAAAAGTCTACCAGCTTCAGTCAGTTGGTACATAAATACTATGATAATTTATGTTTTTTTCAGTGATACAATCATGTGGATCAGCCCATGTATGGTGTGTGAACTGTTCCCACCCAATGAGTCAGTTGGGATGAGAATAATCATTTAATTTAGTGCACTTCACTTGTGAATTCACAATAAAACACCAATGTATGTTAGTTGCAAGAAAAAGGTGATCCATGTAATTTGAACTTTCTTTCACTGACTCTAAAGTGTGATTTGTAAAGAGTTTTGATTACAAATGGAAAAACTCTGGTGAACTCTTCAAAGGGAGTAAATGATGTACTTGGGATGATTTTAATTAAATCATTTTCCATAAAGCAGTGCCAGGTTGTGTGTGACATGAGCCAGGTCTCCTAATTGGCTTTCATCCATGGGCTCGAGATTTTGCTCCAAACTCCATGGGTGAGATCAGTATAGGCAGTTTTTAAGTTTCACTTTTTCCTCACTTCTGGGACTGTCACCTCTCAGAAGATCAAGGCAGACTCTAATTTATAACATTCAATTTGCACTCATGCCATTGACACATCATGGGAGAGGAAGTGGAATCATGAAATTCAAAGACTCCTAAATTGTTCAAGCTGAAAGGGAGCTTAGAGATCATCACAGTCCAGCCTGTCCATTTTACTGACGTACCTCAAAATATGAAGTGACTGGTATAAGTTCATATATCTAGTCAGTTCTAGAGTTGGGCCACCAAGCTTTATCCTGCCTCAAAACCTCTACTTGGCTATAGTCTCCATTAAAAAAACAAAAACAAAAACAAAACTCATCCAGGTTTTAGCCCCAATGATAACTCTTAACATTGGATGAGCTAATGATGCTCTATAAACATCTTCTTCATTTGCCCCTCTAGAGCCTCTTTCCATCTGCCCCAGGAAGCTGACCTTTAGGGACAACATCTGTAGGCTCCATTGCCCTCTGGCTTCTGGTTGGGTTTGGCAGATGGGAGACTTGTCCAGGTATTGGCAGGCAGGAGGAGAGGTCAGTGCATTTGTTACTGTGGTAGCCTGGTAAGATAACTGCAAGTCATTGGTGGCTGTGTTCACTAGGGAAAACCACTGTTCCTGTGGGGAGACCCTCATTTAGCTATAGCTTTCTATTTAGGTTCTGGTAAGTCTTCCTTTCTTTTGTCCAATTAGGCCTGGGGTAGTACTGACCCCACTTTTTATTAGCCCCAAGGTACTTCAGTGTTCCTTATTGGTTTACCTTAATATTGCCCACAACTTCTAAACAGTCCCACTATTAAACCCTCCTGAATTACTCCATTAAATATAAAATCGATTTCATGCTCGAACCCTGATTACTATACCCTATCCTCTATCACCTTACTTTTTCTTTTTCCCTCATAGCACAAACTACAAGCTATAGTCACCTTTAAAAAATTTGTTTACTCGTTTGTTATCTGGCTTTCCCTACCAGAATGTGTTTCCATGGCTTGGCACAGTGCCTGACGCCTAGTAGGGACTTGATAAATGTTTGCTGAATGAATGGGTCCAGACATACAAACTTTTAGTTAAAAATTCTTTTGACAAATCACAATGAGAATAACCCTATAGAACTTTTAGGGATGAATCAATTTAATGGGGAATTTAAAATCATTTAAACTACAATATGGATTGTGTAGGATTTTTTGGCTGGTGGCTACGATTTAAACATGTTGTTTCTATGGTAAAATGTACCCCAAATCAATCCATTGTTTCCCATTAGATCATAGTTTTATGAAGGCAGGGATCAGGTATATCTCATCCATGATTTAATGCCCTTGACTTTGCACACTGCCTGGTACAGAGGTAAGTTTTTCTTGTGCTGAAAGCCCAGCAAAGCACTGGTCACCAGACTTGAAGATGCATAAAGCATGGTTTCTACCCTGAGAGGCTCGTAGTCCTACTGAAGTGACTGACACTCAAAGTCACTCAAAGGCAATAGGTAATAAAATGGGGGCTGTGGGAGAGTGTTTCAGGATCACAGAGAAGGAAGAAAGTCCAGTGAACTCTTGACAGATGATCTGGTGGAGGGAGAAGGGGGCCTTCTAGTACTTTCCTCTTCTGAAACTGCTTTTTCAGTGACATTTGTTCAAAACTACAGATTCTAAAGTGAACCTTTGCAACCTGGGTTTTTAGAACCTGGATATTTCATGTAAATACGAAGCTTTCCTACTTCTTGAAGGTGGTTTTATATACTCCTTCTTTTATCCTTTTATTTTCTTCAGAGAAAAAGTGAAAGAAGTAAAGGTCATTTTTGAATCTGAATTTTCTGAGTGTTGGCCATGTTCAAAAGATAGTAAAATGTGTTCAAAAGATGATAAAATCTGGTTATTCAAGAGTACTTTTTTAGAGTATCATAAAACTTATCTGACGTTGACTGCAGGAAAAAAAATTACAGGAAAAAAAATTACAAGTAAAAAAAAGAAAGAAAGAAAGAAAGAAAAACTTGTTATATTCCCCACCAGAGGGAGACAATTTTTTTCCTTTTGCATTTCAAAACCTAAATTCTGATTAACACAAATTTGAAGAGAATAATACAAGGTTTACTAGGGCTGATTAATACACAGGGGAAAAAAACAAACTTACAATCTAATTTGTTTATTTTTGTCTTTTAATATCAAATTATTTTCAAGATCTAAGTTCTGTTCTGCCAGCACAGCAAATGCTACTTAACATGCATGGAACTTTAAGAGCTACTTGTTATTTCAGTGTCGACTTTATCTCTAATTATATTAGTATGGATTCAGATAGGACACTGATAATATAACAACATGGAATAATTTAGCATAATTATTTCCTGTAGTAAGATGTTTACAAATCAACCCTAAACTAATAGAGACAAGGGGCATGGTGGTGGTGGAGGAGGGGAAACTGGGAACAGTATGTTGCTTTCTATTGGCAAGACCGTAGATGTTGGAATAAGATGAAATCCAGTTAGTCAGTTTTTAATATGCTGCAACTCTTTAAAAATTGGTGAAAAGAAATTCACTTACAGTAGTTGCTAATTTAGGAAAAATGATACATGAGCAATAGCTCCTATCTCTGCATATCTGTGCTTACAATAATTAAACATTTTATCAAAAATAGAGAAAATTGTCTAGAGATTTATAGTCTAAGACCTACTATACTTTTAAAAAGTCCAATTTCAGGGCTTCCCTGGTGGCGCCGTGGTTGAGAGTCCTCCTGCCGATGCAGGGGATGCGGGTTTGTGCCCCGGTCCGGGAAGATCCCGCATGCCGCAGAGTAGCTGGGCCCGTGAGCCATGGCCTCTGAGCCTGCACGTCCGGAGCCTGTGCTCCGCAACGGGAGAGGCCACAGCAGTGAGAGGCCCGCGTACCGCAAAAAAAAAAAAAAAAAAAAAAAAGTCCAATTTCATGCCCAATTTAATAGATAAAGCGTTAGATCTACATGCAGTGTAATTCCTTGAACATTTCATTCTTCTCTATGGTTCTTTTTGGAAACCAGTTCAGATCTGACCTTGTGTAAATGTTTTTTAAATTACTCTGAAACATTTTACAAATCCAATTAGTGTGCACAAATCTCAACTCACCTCGTTTGACACAGGACACTGCTGAGACAGCCTTACTGCTTATTGTGATTCTTATTTACTTATTCTTTGTCACTTTCAGAATATGAATACGTACAGCTAAAATATGGAGTAATTCTTAGAAGCTCACATTCAAACATGGGATAATGTGGAGGCATCAGGTAAAATATTTGTCTGGTTAGGGGCATGAGTTTCTCATCATAATTCAGTGAAGGTAAACGGATGCTTTGGAAAAGCACACAGTGTCACTTAAGTTTCACTTGCCTCAGGTATCCTTGAATCAGCAAGCACAGTTAACAGTTCTGCTTTTCCATTTGTCAGGATCTCAATATTTTTTCAATATGAGGTCTGCTCCAGTGTACTTCACATGACACTTTATAATTAGTGGTACTTGAGAATTTAGCAGTTTTAAAAATTCATACAACATTCTTAGTTACAATTTATAAATGATTTTAAAGTATAATTAACATTCATCTTTACAAGTTATATGCAAACAAATATGCAAATTTAGAAATAAATATGCAAACATATAAAATGTTTTTGAATTAAGTAGTCCTTAACATTTTTGATGAAATGAATATTTTATTCATATTTTGCACACGATTTTGAGTACTTACTGATTTGAGGGCTACAGCATATAAGTTTTTGAATATTGCAACCTCTAGTAGCAACAGGAGGGAAATGAGAATGTGTTCCTTTTTGATGAAAACTGAAAGGATGATCTAGCAGACAAATCTAAAGGTTCTGTCTAGTGGATTATTGATGCAATCAGTGACCTTTTTGCTCCTTGAACTCTTAACTCTACAAGGAACCTCAACTTCCTTAGATGAGACAAACCTGTTTGGATCTCAGAAAGATAAAGTTGAGGACACCAACAAAGCACCCCCAACTTCTTCTTTTTTTTTTTTTTTTTTTTTGCAGTACGCGGGCCTCTCACTGTTGTGGCCTCTCCCGTTGCGGAGCACAGGCTCCAGACGTGCAGGCCCAGCGGCCATGGCTCACGGGCCCAGCCGCTCCACGGCATGTGGGATCCTCCCGGACCGGGGCATGAACCCGTATCCCCTGCATCAGCAGGCGGACTCTCAACTACTGCGCCACCAGGGAAGTCTCCCCAACTTCTTGAGTTGGTGACTAATACAGGCTAATAAGCTGAGTTTTGAACTATGAATTTTTAATGTACTAAAGTCCGAAAGGAGAAGAATGCAGGGTTCAATATGAGATGAACAAAGGATTATGGGAGAAAATGCAGCTTTGTTGGAGAAGTTACTCAGTGAGTATAGATTCATTAGGTTTATTTATAATTAAAAAAAAATCTCTTCAAAAGGTTAACTGATTCAAAATCTGAGTTCACTCATTCAACAAGCACTCATCTTTCAAGGCTCAGCTTCTGTTCCTCCACGGCAGATTTCTCACTACTAGACTCTTCCTTCTCTGAATTCATATTGCATTATAAGTCAATCAGGCAAAGGTTTTTATGTGCTCATTATGGGCAAGGACTATACTCAGTGCTATTGGAGATACAAAGAAGTATGAGTTAATCAATTAGCACCACACAGTTTAGCTCTAAAATGTTCTTCCATTTTCACAGATATGCATGCTTTATTATTTTTTTAAATGGCAGATTTCTTGAGGTAAAAGAACATCATTTATACAAGAGATGATGAGGATTTATTCTGAGTGGCATCTCTGATGAATTCACCACTGTTCACTGGAATGTTGTGTAAAGAAAGATTCTGAGGTTGTGTCATTAGCAATACCAGCACAGCCATGTTTTTATTATCCTTGCTCAACTTAGAATCTTTTTTCATTAGCATTTCTTTCATTAGAGAATGAGAGCTTTATGATCCATTTAATTTCCCTTTTAGATGCTAGAAACTCAGGGGAAAGTTCTGATATAATTTCCTCCTTCTTTATTACTTGATTTTTTTCTTTTATTTTGTGGACTATGTTACTGTAATTTGTTTTAAACAGCCAGTTGCTTTAAATCTTTTTGAAGGAAATAGATAACTACATATTCTTCTTTCTATAAACTTTGTGGCACCTAGCATAGGTCCAGGGCCCTAAGGAGGAATAGAATATATGCACTTTGATTGAGTGGAGAACACTGAACTTGATGCTGTGAGGGTCTCATATAGTAGATGAACAATGATTCATGAATGAGTGAGTGAATGAATGAATGAGTTCAGAGGGAATTTAAACCCTGAGAAAGATGATGATGAGATGTGATTTACTTAGGAAAGCATCGGACTGGAGATGAATCTTGGCTAATGCCTTTAAAAAAGGCATAGACTAAAGATTGGAACAGGAGGAAATTACTTGGAGGAGAATAAAGGTTTAGCAAGAAGAATTAAAAATGACAAGAGCCATAATGCAATAATATTTGACTCTTCTTTGTGGACCTACTGGCTTGGGTGGAATGTAAGATTTTAGAGATAAAGTATTTAAAAAAAATTCAGCTCACATTAGTGTAGCCTTCCACAAGGTATTTCCAGGGTGCTTTGTTGAGGTTGTTTGATGATGAAGATGATCCTGCTACCTACATTTATTTCAAATTCAAAAAATAAAAGACACAGGGTGTGATGATTTGAGCTTGCTGATCTAGGGTAAAATAATTCATTTAGATGCATAACAAATTAATCTTCCTTCATAGACTCAGAATAAGCAATCGAAATTCTGTTTTGCTGCAAGCTGCTCCAGAATGTCTGTGGGGACTGGTTTTGTTTATTTGCTGCTATATGACAGTCTTAGGTAAACAACATATAGCTATATCTATGTGCATCTGGGTAGGCTTCAACATTTTTATTATGCAACTTAAACATGAAAAAGCCCGATCTGCTGCATTAGCAAAATAGCTAAATCTCATTCAGTATAAAACAAACCCCTACCACCTTCTTGTCAAGTAAACTTGGTCTTTAAAGTCTGTCCCTGCACAATCAGTCTCTTCCATATGCCTTTCATTCTTCCCTTATTCTAGGTTTTTTTTCTCAATGTTTTGTTTCTCTGGGCTGAATTTCATCTCAGTTGATTGCCCAATTCACTTTTCATTCAGTCATAATTGTTTTTTGAATTGTCTTAAATTCTCAAATGGATTATGACAATTTGAAAATTAACAATGGCGCCTTAATTGCATGGAGCTGTGTGATCCACAAAACCCTGTTGGCTGATGCTTTTCCCCCTACCTGTAATTTTTTTAACCAAATGTGAAAAGGTAGAAACACACACACACAAAAGCAGAAAATACATACGGTCGAGATTTATAAAAATGCTTGTTTTTCCAATATTTAGAATTCAATCACTGATACCTACAAAATCATTTAAATACAGGAATTAATAAAAATTCATTCAGGTTTTCTTTCAAACTTAGTTTTTTCTCTTGTGGAAGTAGGAACATATGCAAGCAGGACATTTTTTGTATGCGTATAGACATTAAAATTCAGGAAAATATCATTATTCTCTAATTATCTGACTTCAGCTGGGCTTTCAATGCAGCTTGGCAATCCTCTTACTTGTCCCTGGTTGGCTTCCTCTAGAATTCTTCATGAGGCATCTGTTCCAAACCTTTAAACCTGTGTCATTCTTCTCATCCTCATGAGAAGACTCATTCTCAGTCTTTAGCCTTGCTTCATAATTTACAGAAAATATAGCAGTTTCTGAGCAGTCTCATTGGATTTTCCTTGCTTCTACCTACAGACTCATCTACAGAAGCACACATATTTTAACTTCTTTTTCTCTTAGTCTTGAAGGAAGAAGGTTGTACCTTCATTCTAACACTAACCTTTTGGGTGAATTGGATTCTGCCTCCTCTGTCCTCTCCTCTAGAGACCAATCTCTTTCTTTCCCTCTCCTCTGCTTCCGTCTCTTCAGCCTACAGACATGGTCAAGTCTGGTCTTCACCATCTACTACCACTTTAACCTCCCCCACCTCCCTTCTTGTCTTATCTACTCTTGGCCCTCTGGGTGCAGCCAACTCTCTTTTCCATCTATAGCTGCCCCCCCCCCCCATTCACTGTGTATTGGGTGTTAGGAAAAGTAGATCATACCTATTCCAGGTAATCACCTGGGAGCTCTTGCCCATTTACTCTCCTTTTCTACCTCATCATCCTTGTTCTCTCTTTCCTCATTCTTAACCCTGCCTTTAGAGAGCTGTTTCTGGGTCTTCAGTTTTTGGTCTTGTGTGTTTCCCTGGTTGTAACTTTCATGTACCTCCTCATTTATCCTAATCTGACCCAGTGGGCCAAAGTTTGGCCCTTTCTACCAGGAAAGGGGGTTTCAGATGTTTTCCTGGACTATGAAGCACTTTGAAAGAATGGTCTTTACTTCCTCAGCTCCCACTCACCTCTCATCCCATTTAACCACCTGGTCTTGCTAAGGTTACTGATGGTGGTCCATTTGGTCCAAATGGTCCAGTGGTCCATTTCCAGTTTTCAACATTTTATCAGCTTTTAACACTGTTGACTGTTTTGACTTTTTTATGCTTTCCCTCCACTGGCTTCCAGAACACCAATCTGTATACATATCTTTACTGAGCACCTACTGCTCTGATATTTGAGATAAAAAGAGAGTAATACCTGTTTTCTGCCTCCAAGTATATTACAGTGTAGGGGAGAAGAAAGGAAAGTAAATAGGCAAGTATAAATCAGGAAATAAACTCTACACATAGAAGAGTACTCATCTCTGTACCCATAAGGCCAAAGAGGACTTTACTTCTTTCTACCGGATGGGGCCATGGGTGAGAGTTCCAGGAAGAAGGAGTAGTATACACCAAGGTACAAAGGAGAGAGAACATGAATGTTAGATAACTTCAAGAAGTTCAGTGTGGTTGGAACAGAGGGTTTAGTGTGTGTATTGTGAGAAATGGAGCCGGAGAGAGCAGGGTCCAGATCATGGAAGGCTACATGAGCCATTTTAAAGAGTTTGGAAATTATGTAAAGACAATGAGAAGCTGCTGAAAAGTATTATACAGAGGAGTGACATGATCAGAATCACAGTTTAGAGATATCACTCTGGTTGTTGAGTAGGTAATGAATTGGGTGCTGGTAAGAATGGTGGCAGAGAGATTGGTTAAAATGCTGTGGCAGAAATCTAGGCCAGATGGTCCTGTCTCAATACAGGGGAATGGTAGTATGGATAGAAAAAGGTGAAAAGAAGTGATGATTTTAGTGATATTAAGGAGAAATAATGGAAAAGACTTGGTAATTGATTGAACTATCCCCTGTAATTGTCTTCAGTTCCTTGCTATCCCATCATGGCATTCTTACCTACAGAAATTATAGCATTTCTCACATTTTAGTTTATTTTTCTATTATAGGATCTATTACTAGGACCCTGTCTGATTAATCTCTATCTCCATTGCTCAGCATGATGCCTTGTGAATAGCAGATAAACAATAAGTGCTCAGTTGACTGAGCGACTCAACTTCCCTGGGTAATGTTAACTGTTAGTTTTTAGCATACACCTCTGCCAGACTGTCATCCGCACCACTGACGCCTGCCCCTACAGTTTACAACCACAGAGTCTGCTTCATCTACTGAAAGTTGAAAACAAAGTTACAAAACAAACTTTTTCTTACATTTAAGCTCTTTATAAATATTATCTTTAATAATGTGAAGGCAAATGTTTTATTGTCCTTTTACTAGCTTTCTACTGTTACTGTAAAAATTGCCACAAACTTAGAGGCTTAAAACAACAGAAATGTATTATCTCACATTTTCTGTAGATCCGAAGTCAGGTAGACTCAACAGGTTCTATGCTCAGGGTACTACAAAACTGAAATCAAGATGTCAGTTGATATCTTGGAAGAGCTTACACAGACACTCTGGGAAGAATTTGCTTCCAAGCTCATTTGGGTTGCTGATCAGATCAGTTTTTTGTAGTTGTAGGACTGAAAGCCTGGTTTCCTTCTTGGCTGTCAGCCAGTGGCTGCTATTGGCTGCTAAAGGCCAGCTGCATTCCTTTTCATGTGGCCCCTCCATCTTCAAACCAGCAATGCCAGCAGGGATGAGTCAAGTCCCTTTTTTAGCTTTATTGAGGTATAATTGACAAAAATTGTAAGATATTTAATATAATTAAATATAAAATCGTAGATATAAAATTATAGATATTTAAAGTACAACATGATGATTTGATGTAAACATATTGTAAAGGGATTCCCCTCATTGAGTTAATTAAAGCACATTCATCACCTCCCTTTTTTTTCTGTGAGAACACTTAAATTCTACTCTTTTACCAAATTTCAACTATACGGTATAATGTTATCAACTATAGTCACCATGTTATACATTAGATCCTCAGGCTTTATTCATCTTATGGATGAAAGTTTGTACCCTTTTACCAACCTCTCTCTCTTTCTCCTACCCCCACCCCCAGCCCCTCACCACCACTTTTCTAATTTTTGTTTCTAGGAGTTCCACTTTTCCTTTTTAAAAGTTCCACACCTAAGTGATGCCATATAGTATTTGTTTTTTCCTGTCTGGATTATTTCACTTAGCATAATGCCCTCTAGGTTCATCCACGTTGTTGCAAATGACAGGATTTCTATCTTCTTTTAAGGCTGAATAATATTCCATTGTATCTATATCCCACATTCTGTTTATCTATTCATCCATTGATGGACCCTGAGGTTGTTTCCATACCTAGTCAAGTCCTTTTCATGCCTTGAATTTCTCTGACTTCCCCTTCTAACCCTGCTCTCAGCTTTTTAAGACTCACGTGATTACAATGGGCCCACCTGAATAATCCAGGATAATCTCCTTATTTTAAGTACATCTGCTTAGTAACCTTAATTACATCTGCAGAGGTCCTTTTGCCATGTAATATAACATATTCATGGGTGTGATATTCACAGTCTGGGAATTAGGATGAGACATCTTTGGAATTCCATTTTAGAAATTCTGTCTACAACATCCTTATTTTAAATTGGAAAAAATTATATAATAAGAAGGAACCACTATAATGTCATATTGTGAACTAATCAGTAGTGGTGGGCATAATTTTTTCTGAATAAGTGTCCCATCTATTTTATTTTTATACATATCTCATTTGTTACTTACTGAAAATTTAGATTTACTTGTTGTTTAACCTACCCAGCCTTCTACCTGAAAATACTCTGTAAAATGGGGAAAGGATCAGGTTTTCAGTAGTCAAGGCCAACTAAAGAATATCACTTGCCACCTGGCTTTGCTAGGATTGAGTCATTAGCCACTGCAGTCACTGACCTTCAATACACCCTGAAAGGAGTTCAGGGTGGAGATCAGGAATGAGGCACTCTCTGCTCTGGAAAAACTGGCAGAACAGACTTTCAGAGAGTTAGATATTTTCAGGAGAAAGCTTTATAAAACCCAGAAAGTTATGAAATTTCTTGCATCTTCCCATATTTTGAGAAGCAATAAAATCATTAACTAAGATATCTGTGCTTCATGATTAGCAGTAAAATTCTATCAAGATATATGCTTGTTTGCACATACTCCTGCTCCAAAATCCCGTATATGCCAACCTCCCCCTTTACTGCTTCAGAGAAGTTCCTCATAGCTCTCTGAGAGGCTGTCTCTCAGGCTATCATCCTCAGTAAGTCCCCAAATAAAACTGAAAGGCACAGGTCTCATGTTGTGCATTTTTTATTTCAGTCAACACCAAGATGCCTGGATAGTTATGTCCCAGTGATGCAGAAAATCTGATTTTTGGCCTGAAACATTTGTAGAAATGCTGTGGGGAAGGGGAGGGGAGGCAGCGTGAGCCTGGTATAATCATATTAATTACATGATTTTGTTATTTTGAGGAACGGGAATGACAACTTTTTAGATATCAAAATTTCCTGATAACCACCATATTCAGAGATGACTATTTTATTTATTCAGTAAGTATTTCTTTTTTTTTTAAATTTTTATTTATTTATTTTTGGCTGTGTTGGGTCTTCACTGCTGCACACGGGCTTTCTCTAGTTGCAAAAAGCGGGGGCTACTCTTGGTTGTGGCGCGTGGGCTTCTCATTATGGTGGCTTCTTTTGTTGCGGAGCACGGGCTCTGGATGTGCAGGCTTCAGTAGTTGTTGCACACAGGCTCAGTAGTTGTGGCTCACAGGCTCTAGAGCACAGGCTCAGTAATTGTGGCACAGGGGCTTAGTTGCTCTGCGGCATGTGGAATCTTCCTGGACCAGGGCTCGAACCCGTGTCCCTTGCATTGGCAGGCGGATTCTTAACCACTGCGCTACCAGGGAAGTACTCAATAAGTATTTCATGAACATCTGTTTGGTTCTCAGGCATTATCCTATGCACTGGAAATAGGGTGTTACATAAGGCATGCCAGATTCCTGTCTTCCCAGATCTTCCTCTTGTTGCCCTGTACTTTGGTGAACAAAGGAGTAAAATGGCAGAAAGAGGAGAGACAGGGTGTTGTCATCTCTACTCACAGGGACCCAAGTGCTCAGAAAGCTGTCCATACTAATTTTCCTTTCTTCCTGAAAAGCAGCCTTGAATTCTGGAGGGCTCAAGGAAGGACTCAAAGGAGTGATGCCTTGACCAATTTGACTCAGTGGGAATATAGGCCCACAGAGGTAGATAGGGTTGGAAAATTATTCTGATTAAACGCTGGTGAATTTTCTTTTTTCAAAAGGTTTGACATAAAGAAAGGGAGAAATTACAAACAATAAGCCTAAGGAGAAAGTTTTAAAGATGACTTTAAAAATTCAACCGACAAAGTTCCAGTTTTTGTATGGCATGTTGGGGACACACCTAGTGTCAAATAAACCATTAATAGTTCTTTGGTTTTGTGTTATCACCTTGTTTGGTATAACTGAGGCACCGGATGAGTTTCCAAAGAATATCAAGGCGTGAATACAAATTGCCAATCTTGAAAAATCAGTTTGACAATCAAATAAAGCAAATTCCTGACTTTGTCTTTCTTTCACACAATGCCATTGAGCTTGTTCGAGAATAAAGATGAGGAAATTGTTAGTCATTAGGTGTAGCACTAACAAATGAAAACCATGCTTGAGAGGCCATTTATTACCAACTCAATTCAGCTTTATTGGTCGATACAAACATGTTATGTACATTTCTCAATTTCTTCTTCTTTTGTTTTTCTTTTAAAGAAAAACAAAACCACAAAAAACTACAACACCTAATATTCTAGGGAACAGAAAACACTTATATCCATGAAGATACTGAGAAAAGGAAATAGATAAATTCATATTTGTGGAACCAGGAATCTTTCTGATGACTGTAAGAAAGAGTAGACATATAACCAAAAACAGCATGCTTCGTGATGAGTATTTAACCCTGGGTTCGTATTATGTCCACATCTCATAAACACAAATTTGGAGACCAGTTTTCATGCAGGAGGAACAACGTTGCCACTTCTGCCCTTGAATCACTTATGTGTGAACTTGAGCATGGTTCTAACCTTCTCTGAACCCTTAATTTAAAAAAAAAATTATATGATTGTGATAATAAAACCTACTTCCGTGAATTGTTACCCCAAAATAATGTGTCAAATACCTAGTACATTATGTAGCCTATGGTCTGTGTTCAAAGAAAGGAAGCTATTACTGCTATTATTATTGTTTATGTACAAAATAACACTCTTATATACTTCTCAAACTCTCCTATAAAAGCTCAAGACACTTTAGTAGCTTTATCATTAGTGTCGATGAAGAGATTAAGAAATTGGAAAACATATTCAGAACATTGATTCCAAGACAGAATTAAAAAAGAAAATGTCAGGTGTCCATATCCCTTGCTGTGTGATTTGTCCACTGAACTCCAGTCTGCCTCCTACATGATGATGACCTTGAGGGGACTGCCTCAGTGTTCTGAGACTGTCCAATTCATTGTGTGGCATCTGTGAAACTTCCTGATAGAGTTAGCACGCCTGTCTTTGTACTAAGCAGAAGAGTCCTTTCACTCTTCTGCCTGTGGTTTCAGGACTACTCATGCTCAGCAAAAGGGCAGATGGGAGCAGAGAAAAAAGTGCCCTTTGGGATGATGCTAATATCTCACAGGAGCAAACAACTCACACCTTCATAGCCCAATTTCTTGGATTGTTAACTCTTTGATCCCTGCAGCTGTGTCTGACTCCCTGTGTCTTTGAAGTCTGAAATTCTTGGTTTATCGTCTGCAGAGACCTTGGTTCCCCTTTCACAAGATGTGCATCTCACAGACCATTGTCTTGCACTTACTCATGACCCAGATGGCCAATTTCATCCTTAAATACTGGGAGTAGACTTTTCCATCTAACTTTTGCAAATTCAGGGGAAAGAAAAAGAAAAAGAACCATGGAAGCTTTTGGATGTTACTTCTCTCTCTTTTTTTTTTTTTTTTTGAATTTTTGAATTTTATTTTATTTATTTTTTATACAGCAGGTTCTTATTCGTCATCAATTTTATACACATCAGTGTATACATGTCAATCCCAATCGCTCAATTCATCACACCCCCCCCACCCCCCACCGCTTTCCCCCCATGGTGTCCATACGTTTGTTCTCTACATCTGTTGTCTCAATTTCTGGCCTGAAAACCAGTTCATCTGTACCATTTTTCTAGGTTCCACAAATATGCGTTAATATACGATATTTGTTTTTCTCTTTCTGACTTACTTCACTCTGTATGACAGACCGTAGATCCATCCATGCCTCAACAAATGACCCAATTTCATTCCTTTCTATGACTGAGTAATATTCCATTGTATATATGTACCACATCTTCTTTATCCATTCATCTGTCGATGGACATTTAGGTGGCTTCCATGACCTGGCTATTGTAAATATTGCTGCAGTGAATATTGGGGTGCATGTGCGTTTTTGAATTATGGTTTTCTCTGGGTATATGCTCAGTAGTGAGATTGCTGGATCATATGGTAGTTCTATTTTTAGTTTTTTAAGGAACCTCCATACTGTCCTCCTTAATGGCTCTATCAAGTTACATTCCCACCAAAAGTGCAGGAGGGTTCCCCCTTCTCCATACCCTCTCCAGAATTTGTTATTTGTAGATTTTCTGATGATGACCATTCTAACTGGTGTGATGTGATACCTCATTGTGTTTTCATTTGCATTTCTCTAATAATTAGTGATGTTGAGCAGCTTTTCATGTGCTTCTTGGCCATCTGTATATCTTCTTTGGAGAAATGTCTATTTAGGTCTTCTGCCCAATGTTGGATTGGGTTGTTTGTTTTTTTAATATTGGGCTGCATGAGCTGTTTATATATTTTGGAGATTAATCCTTTGTCCATTGATTTGTTTGCAAATATTTTCTCCCATTCTGAGGGTTGTCTTTTTGTCTTGTTTATGGTTTCCCTTGCTGTGCAAAGGCTTTTAAGTTTCATTAGCTCTCATTTGGTTATTTTTGTTTGGTTATTTTTGTTTTTATTTCCATTACTCTAGGAGGTGGATCAAAAAAGATCTTGTTGTGATTTATGTAAAAGAGTGTTCTTCCAATGTTTTCCTCTAAGAGTTTTATAGTGTCTGGTCTTACATTTAGGTCTTCAAACCATTTTGAGTTTATTTTTGTGTATGGTGTTAGGGAGTGTTCTAATTACATTCTTTTACATATAGCTGTCCAGTTTTCCCAGCACCACTTATTGAAGAGACTGTCTTTCCTCCATTGTATATCCTTGCCTCCTTTGTCATAGATTAGCTGACCATAGGTGCGTGGGTTTATCTCTGGACTTCCTATCTTGTTCCATTGATCTATATTTCTGTTTTTGTGCCAGTATCATATTGTCTTGATTACTGTAGCTTTGTAGTACAGTCTGAAGTCAGGGAGTCTGATTCCTCCAGCTCCACTTTTTTCCCTCAAGACTGCTTTGGCTATTCGGGCTCTTTTTTGTCTCCATACAAATTTTAAGATATTTTGTTCTAGTCCTATAAAAAATGCCATTGGTAATTTGTTAGGGATTGCATTGAATCTGTAGATTGCTTTGGGTAGTATAGTCATTTTCACAGTGTTGATTCTTCCAATCCAAGAACATGGTATATCTCTCCATCTGTCTGTATCATCTTTAATTTCTTTCATCAGTGTCTTATAGTTTTCTGCATACAGGTCTTTTGTCTCCCTAGGTAGGTTTATTCCTAGATACTTTATTCTTTTTGTTACAATGGCAAATGGGAGTGTTTCCTTAATTTCTTTTTCAGATTTTTCATCATTAGTATATAGGAATGTAAGAGATTTCTGTGCATTAATTTTGTATCCTGCTACATTACTAAATTCATTGGTTAGCTCTAGTAGTTTTCTGGTGGTATCTTTAGGATTCTCTATGTATAGTATCATGTCATCTGCAAACAGTGACAGTTTTACTTCTTCTTTTCCAATTTGTATTCTTTTATTTCTTTTTCTTCTCTGATTGCCGTGGCTAGGACTTCCAAAACTATGTTGAATAATAGTGGTGAGAGTGGACATCCTTGTCTTGTTCCTGATCTTAGAGGAAATGTTTTCAGTTTTTCACCATTGAGAATGATGTTTGTTGTGGGTTTGTCATATATGGCCTTTATTATGTTGAGGTAGGTTTCCTCTATGCCCACTTTCTGGAGAGTTTTTATCATAAATGAGTGTTGAATTTTATCAAAAGCTTTTTCTGTATTTATTGAGATGATCATATAGTTTTTATCTTTCAATTTGTTAATATGGTGTATCACATTGATTGATTTGCATATATTGAAGAATCCTTGCATCCCTGGGATAAATCCCATTTGATCATGGTGTATGATCCTTTTAATGTGCTGTTGGATTCTGTTTGCTAATATTTTGTTGAGGATGTTTGCATCTATGTTCATCAGTGATATTGGTCTGTAATTTTCTTTTTATGTAGTATCTTTGTCTGGTTTTGGTATCAGGGTGATGGTGGCCTCATAGAATGAGTTTGGGAGTGTTCCTCCCTCTGCAATTTTTTGGAAGAGTTTGAGAAGGATGGGTGTTAGCTCTTCTCTAAATGTTTGATAGAATTCACCTGTGAAGCCATCTGGTCCGGGACTTCTGTTTGTTGGAAGATTTTTAATCAGTTTCAGTTTCATTACTTGTGGTTTGTCTGTTCATATTTTCTATTTCTTCCTGGTTCAGTCTTGGAAGGTTATACTTTCTAAAAATTTGTCCATTTCTTCCAGGTGGTCTATTTTATTGGCATAGAGTTGCTTGTAGTAGTCTCTTAGGATGCTTTGTATTTCTGTGGTGTCTGTTGTAACTTCTCCATTTTCATTTTTAATTTTATTGATTTGAGTCCTCTCCCTCTTTTTCTTGATGAGTCTGGTTAATGGTTAATCAATTTTGTTTATCTTCTCAAAGAACCAGCTTTTAGTTTTATTGATCTTTGGTATTGTTTTCTTTGTTTTTTTCATTTACTTCTGCTCTGTTCTCTATGATGTCTTTCCCTCTGCTAACTTTGGGTTTTGTTTGTTCTTCTTTCTCTAGTTCCTTTAGGTGTAAGGTTAGATTGTTTATTTGAGATTTTTCTTGTTTCTTGAGGTAGGCTTGTATAGCTATATACTTCCCTCCTAGAACTGCTTTTGCTGCATCCCATAGGTTTTGGATTGTCATGTTTTCATTGTCATTTGTCTCTAAGTATTTTTTTATTTCCTCTCTGATTTCTCCAGTGACCTCTTGGTTATTTAGTAATGTATTGTTTAGCCTCCATGTGTTTGTGTTTTTTATGTTTTTTCCCCTGTAATTCATATCTAATTTCATAGCATTGTGGTCAGAAGAGATGCTTGATATGATTTCAGTTTTCTTAAATTTACTGAGGCTTGATTTGTGACCCAAGATGTGATCTATCCTGAGAATATTCTGTGCACACTTGAGAAGAAAGTGTAATCTGCTGTTTTTGGATGGAATGTCCTGTAAATATCAACTAAATCTATTTGGTCTATTGTGTCATTTAAAGCTTCTGTTTCCTTATTTATTTTCATTTTGGATGACCTGTCCATTGGTGTAAGTGAGGTGTTAAAGTCCCCCACTATTATTGTGTTACTGTCGATTTCCTCTTTTATAGCTCTTAGCGGTTGCCTTATGTATTGATGTGCTCCTATGTTGGGTGCGTATATATTTATAATTGTTATATCTTCTTCTTGGATTGATCCCTTGATCATAATGTAGTGTCCTTCCTTGTCTCTTGTAACATTCTTTATTTTAAAGTCTATTTTATCTGATATGAGTATTGCTACTCCAGCTTTCTTTTGATTTCCATTTGCATGGAATATCATTTTCCATCCCCTCACTTTCAGTCTGTATGTGTCCCTATGTCTGAAGTGGGTCTCTTGTAGACAGCATATATATGGGTCTTGCTTTTGTATCCATTCAGCAAGCGTGTGTCTTTTGTTTGGAGAATTTAATCCATTCACGTTTAAGGTAATTATTGATATGTATGTTCCTATGACCATTTTTTTAATTGTTTGGGGTTTGTTTTTGTAGGTCCTTTTCTTCTCCTTTGTTTCCTACTTAGAGAAGTTCCTTTAGCATTTGTTTTAGAGCTGGTTTGGTGGTTCTGAGTTCTGTTAGCTTTTGCTTTTCTCTAAAGGTTTTGATTTCTGCATCGAATCGGAATGAGATCCTTGCTGGGTAGAGTAATCTTGGTCGTAGGTTCTTTCCTTTCATCACTTTAAGTATATCATGTCACTCCCTTCTGGCTTGTAGATTTTCTGTTGGGAAATCAGCTGTTAACCTTATGGGAGTCCCCTTTATGTTACTTGTTGTTTTTTCCTTCCTGCTTTTAATAATTTTTTTTTTGTCTTTAACTTTTGCCAATTTAATTATTTTGTGTCTCGGCGTGTTTCTCCTCTGGTTTATCCTGTATGCGACTCTCTGCGCTTCCTGGACTTGGGTGGCTATTTCCTTTCCCATGTTAGGGAAGTTTTTGACTATAATCTCTTCAAATATTTTTTCCTGTCCTTTCTCTCTCTCTTCTCATTATGGGACCCCTATAATGTGAATGTTGTTGCGTTTAATATTGTCCCAGAGTTCTCTTAGGCTGTCTTCATTTCTCTTCATTCTTTTTTCTTTATTCTGTTCCGCAGCAGTGAATTCCACCATTCTGTCTTCCAGGTCACTTATCCGTTCTTCTGTCTCAGTTATTCTGCTATTGATTCCTTCTAGTGTATTTTTCATTTCAGTTATTGTATTGTTTATCTCTGTTTGTTTGTTCTTTAATTCTTCTAGGTCTTTGTTAAACATTTCTTGCTTCTTCTCGATCTTTGCCTCCATTCTTTTTCTGAGGTCCTGGACCATCTTTACTATCATTATTCTGAATTCTTTTTCTGGAAGGTTGCCTATCTCCACTTCATTTAGTTGTTTTTCTGGGGTTTTATCTTGTTCCTTCATCTGGTACATAGCCCTCTGCCTTTTCATCTTGTCTATCTTTCTGTGACTGTCAGATGTTACTTCTCTTGATGGAAGAAGGAGGGTATAGGTTGATACTCTTATTGCACTTCCCCTTCTCCAATATACCATCATTATTAACCCACTGCTCACCTGGCGTTTGACAGTCGAACTCATTGTTATCTTCAGAAAAGAGCTAAGTACAGTATGGATAATTGAAAACCACATTCAGTTGTCTTATTTCAGCCAAAAGATTCAACTTTTTTTTTTTTTAAAGCTTACTGAGCCAATTGCACAAGTCCTGCTGTAAAGTAAACCTGACAGGTCTGAGCACATAGTGTAGCTGTGACACACACAGGTGTATTTCCTCCCAACCACACACACAAACATGCATTGCCATCGGCAAGCCAGATTCATGGTATTTGACATTATTTTCCCTTCAGAAACTGGTAGAACATTTGTGTAAAATATCAGCTCATGTTTTGTGAAACATGACAAATTACTCAGAAATCTCTCTTCCTCCCTTTATGTGTACTTGAGATGTACCAAGAAGTTCTGATATGGCCTTAGCAATACATCTTACATTCATGTCAAGCATTTTGTTGACATCAGTAGGAATTTTTTTTTTTCAGTACGCGGGCCTCTCACTGTTCTGGCCTCTCCCATTGTGGAGCAAAGGCTCTGGATGCGTAGGCTCAGTGGCCATGGCTCATGGGCCCAGCAGCTCCGCGGCATGCAGGACCTTCCCGGACCGGGGCATGAACCTGTGTCCCCTGCATCAGCAGGTGGACTCTCAACCACTGCACCACCAGGGAAGCCCATCAATAGGAATTTTACTCTTAGAAAATGTCCTGGATCAGGACCCCAGACACATAAGGAAGGCAAGAAGCATTTTAAGGGTACCAGGGAATCAAGGTGTCACATAAGTGTCCACTTTGAGAGCAAACACCCCTGGGTACCCATCAGCTGTAGTAAATGGGGTGCAGTCAGCCGTGTGGTGTTTGACATAGGATTACTAAATAGTTTGCCAAAATTTTCCTGTTTCTGGATAAAATGTCAAAGAAAGGAAAAAAAAGGGAGGCTGGTGGTCTCATATTTGGATAATTGTATAACATTGTATAATAAGCATGTGTCTTCTGTTATTCAAGATGTGTGTAGTGCCCAGAGGGAGCCATTTGGCAGGGAAATCAACCCTTCTCTCACCCTCCTACTAAGTATTGGCTTAGACAAAGCCAGTCCTGAGACTTATGGCCCCATTTTGAAGTAAATAACCATTGTAGATAACTATGTATATAGGTATAAGCACTTCTGATGGGAATTTAATTTAGCAAACTATAAAAACACCCTCTCCTTGGAATATATCTTATAAACTAGGGCATTGAGACTGTTTAAAACATATTAATTCAATATCTCTTGATTGGTCTTAAAAAATTGTTTAAAATCAATGTCCTTTTATTTTTGTCTTAGCATTTAATTTCATTTGCATATGACTAAGACTGTTTCTTTTTGGTAAATTTAATTTGCTAGAGTTTGGCACCCAACACAGAAAGAATGGCATCCTCTGAGATAGGGCTGCTAACAGCGGCAAGTAGCATTGCAAATAAATTTCATCTATAGGCTTTTCAAACTTCTCAGATGTGATCTCTGACATTTGGCCTGATGAAGGAAACCCTGGGGACTGGAAAAACACAAAGCATGCTACTGTACTGGCATGCAAAATGTCTTGTAATCTGTCTTTATCTTTCATGGCTATAGTGGTCTAGATTAAGTAGACCAAATTGGGCTAAACACTGTCCTTGGCTACTCTCATGAAGCTGTTTTCAAAAGCTAATAGGAGCTGTGTGTGCACATTCAAGGACAATATTTGGCCCCTTTTGTTTTTGCACAAACAGTTTCTTTAGTTGAGATGATTATTCCTGACTGACTGTTTTATAAGCAGCATTTTGTCCAGTTTAAATCTCTTTTCATTATATTCTTCAGAGTCAAGACATTTATGAATATGGAAGCATGTAACTCAAAATCTTCAGTTTCTGGAAAAATTAAAATCTTCCCCATAAAACCTGTATTGCAAATGAACTGGGAAGTAGGTAAATCAAGTCATATTAATGTGGCAAAAACAGAAGTAACACTGAGAAAAAGTGTTAATACTCATTAATGGTAGCAATCTGTTTAGAATTTTTATAGCACATTGATCCTTGATCTTTCAAAACAGAAATGTGTTGTTAAATAATATTTTCAAGGAAAATATAGACTATCAATATATTTATTTATTCAAATGCAAGAAAAAGTTTGAAATTAACCCTCAGTGCAATTCTTTCCTCTTCCCTGAAAAACATATTTTATAAATCTCACTTTTTTCCCCAAAGGCCAAACCTTTGAAATGGAAGAGAATCAGTCTAATAGAAAAGTTTTTATTATTGGAAATTGGGTCATCTTTAGAATTTCCTACTAGAAAATCACACGTATAACCA
The DNA here is from genome assembly GCF_949752795.1 of Hyperoodon ampullatus. NCBI lineage: Eukaryota > Metazoa > Chordata > Mammalia > Artiodactyla > Ziphiidae > Hyperoodon > Hyperoodon ampullatus. The sequence goes on along the minus strand of NC_136915.1, from coordinate 79,182,843 downwards.
GGGCCTTAAGGTTTTGGGAGGGACATCTTGCATAAATAAATACAAGATATAAATAATATCAAAGACAATCTAGAATTTCTTGACTCTTTGAGGCACTTACAAGAGTTAGCTCATTTCTTTTGTGCTTGAAGCAAGTCTTTTATTTTTATGGTTTCTTATTGCCCTTTGTCTGAAGATCAATTTAAGAATGTATTTAGTTATAAATTGGAATAAGGATTTTCGAAAGTTATAATTATATACATTGCCTATGCATTTATTAATAATTGCAAGTTAAATATTTTCACTTTTTGCAGGGTTAATAATTTATGCAAGAATAATCCCACCGAGTTCTTTGAGTGGTTGATGATTTGTCTAAAATAGTGGATATATATATATATATATATATACATATATATATATATATATATATATATGTATATATATATATATATATATGTATATATATATATATATATTTTTACCCTACCTGCCAATGTGAACAGATTCCAGGTCTTTTAGACCCATCATATCTCTGTCTGAAACATTTTGAATACCAACTCCGAAAACTTGACATTAATAAAACATTAAAGTTCCAACTTAAGCCCATAAAAGTCAAGAAATCCAGAGTTAATATAGGCCCAGCTTTCTTAACTCTGTTCTCCTGCATGTATGCATGGGTGATGGGACAACGGTGCAGGCTGTTGCTTAAATCAGTGTCCCTGCGTAATCTGAAAATGTAATTGAATTAGTGTGCAAAGTATTTACATACCCTGCAGTGGAGAGCCCCATGCACTATATTATCCACATCCCCTCTTCAGGCCCTCATTTTAACTCCTCACTGCAGTGTTCCTGTGAGGCTTCCTCAAACATTCAGAAATTGGACTTGCAAATACAATTTCCCTTCTTTTACGAGGCTTCAAGATGAGTGATGCATACTCAGTTTTCCTAGTTGCCTTTCAGCTCCTGGCCAGACAGATAAAGTTTAGGTTACATTCTTCTTTTTGGTTAACATCCTCAGGGTGTGCTAGGTATTAAACAATGCCATTCTGTGGTTAAGGATTATTTTATGCTCTAATTCAACTAGATGCAGGACAGTTTGCCATATTAATAGGAAAATTAGAAACATCATTTTGAGTTTAGGAACATATAGTGGTATAGTACTGTCTTCAGAGCAGTACTTTGGTTTCTGATAGACCCATGTTCGAACAATAGTCCCTGTTTTGCCACTTAACTGTCACTTAAACTTTCCAAGCCTCTGTTTTCTCCTCTGTAAAATGGGGATAATAAAGATCTTTCTGATCATCAAGATTCAATGAGATTGTGAGGACTTAAAGAGATGATGTATATAAAATGATTGATATGTAGTAAGCACTTAATAATTGGCTGCTGTAATTATTATTTCCTATTTTGGTAGGAAATAATAGTGTATTATTTCAATTCATTCCTTTTCCTTCATAGAGTGTGAGACAGGGGCTTCAAATAGAATTTGAATGTTCGGAAATGTTAAAAATAAAATTTAATAATAAGCATGAAAAGGATATTTTTCCTCAGCCCTGATTCAAGAAATGTACAGTGATATCAGTTTTCAGATATCAGGTCAGATTGGCAAAGATTTTTCAAAGAATGATAATATCCAATGTTGGGTATTGGGGCTTTCTCCAACACTGCTAACTAGTATAAACTCATATACCATTTTGACAGGCAATCTGATGATGTGTATAAAATATTTAAACCATGTATCTTGTTTGACTCAGCAATTCTACTCCCAGAAATTTATCTGCATTTTCAAGAATATTCATAAAAGTCCTACTGAAAAATTAGAAAGAATCTATATGTTAATATGGGGCTTAAAGTAAATTATATTGCAATCATACAGTGGGATACTACAAAACCATTAAAAATGAATGAGTTGTGCATGTGTAATAAGTTTGATTGAGGAAGTCATAGACTGCAGGGCAGACATTTGAAATGGTCTCCATTTTTCCCAGTAACTGTTGTCATTGCTGTCTGTGAAACCTATCTTTCTTTCTGAGCAGTGGACTTCCTTAGCCACTTCTCATTCTTTTTGCAGAATTTCAGTCACTTTTCGTTATTTAAACAGTCTCATTCTGTTTATTGAGACCCAAGGCTAGCTTCATGGGCCTGTGACCTGTGCCATTGCACAAGGCCTGCACTCTTAAGGGCCCTCAACAAGTTGCTTTCTTGGAATTTTTAAGAACTTTATTTTCGAATTTGCATTTTGTAAATGAAATGTGTGTCTGCATTCTTTGCTGCCCCATCTGCACGTAACACTCTTGATGCCCTGAGCACTGAATTCCAGTTAACCCACCATATGTGGGAGTCAGTGAGACTCAAGGTAAATACAAGGTAAGGGAGTTCCATCAATAGCTGAGCAAGCAGGGTCCCTGACAGCCCCAAAGGCTGTGCTTTCCATTCAAACCAGAACTTGTTCTGAATGCAGAAACAAGGTAATGGCATTCTAAGAATCATGAATGACCAAGACACCCTGTCATATCTTTTCGTATTTCTGTTACTTATGTGTGTTTGCCAGCCACTTATGCTACAAATGATGATATAGAAGTAAAGGGAAAGAAGAGCAACGCATAATGACTTGTCCTTTCAGTCTTTCCTAACTCATCAGTAAGCCAAAGGTAGACAATGTTGTACAGGGTGTACATTCAGGAGGGGAAATTAAAATGGTTGAGTTAGTTTCCACTGTTCTGCTAAGAATGAAACACATATGCACATGTGAGCTACAAAATACAAATTGTGTAATTTTGGTGACCCATATACGAGCTAAAAGCTTTGTATTTGCATTTAAACCTGAGATAGAAAAATATATGTGTGAGTGATAATATTCATGGCAATAATTTGAATTTTTAGTTTTTCTTAGAACAACATTACAGAGCAAAAACCAAATACCATGACAGGTTGAAGGAGAGATTGCAGAAGAACAAAAATAATTTTATATTTTAGTACCATTAATGCCACTTTTTTACTGCTTTTTGAAGAAGGAGCCCAATATTTTCATTTTGAGCTGAGCCTCACAAATTAGGTTGCTGGCCCTGATGCCAATGGTGAAAGAAGCAAATGTATTGGGGGCATCTGTTACTTTTTTTTATCAGCACTCATTCACTCTTCTGTCAACAGTCCCTCATTTTCTGGAGGCATCGCCCACAGTCCATGTGTTTAGGAAGGAATTAATTTCACAGGTGGCTGCAGGGGTAAATGTGAGACTCAAGCCTTGGTCAATCAGAATATTTCATTTTCCTGGTCATATTAAGAGGTTTGGAGATGAATATTTGAGCCATGTTGACCCATACAAATCATAGGACTTGTGTAAGAAAGAGCAGGAAGAAATGATCTGCCTTTTGTTGCTAGAATTTACCTTGAGGACGGGTGAACCTGGAGCTACTTGTGGACAGCATATGGAGCCCGAGAGTAATACCAACATGGAGAATGGCAAGGGTGAGGGATGGTTAGAAACCAAGTTCCGGTGATAACATTTGAGTCCCTGGATCAAGCTATACCTGAAGCTCTAGATCGAGTTTTTAAATCTGTGAGACCTTTTATGCTCAAGCTAGTATGAATTCGATTTTGCCACTTACAACAGAGTTCTGACATAGCATGTACAGATTGCTTTCATTATTTGTCTGGGCATAATAGATATCTCTAAAGATATATACCAAACTGGTAACAGTGGATATCCCATTCAAGGAAGATAATGAAGAGGACTTTCATTTATAATTTTGTACTGTTCTCTTGAGTAAGGATTTTGTAAAACAGGTATTATTTACTTTAAGCCCAGAAAAAGCCATAAAAGTATTTCCATCTTGGGAAAAAAGGTCAATGATGCTTAATGTTAATGTAATAATTTTCCATACTGACAAAAATGCAAATGTCTTTAAGTAGATCTTACATAGATTTTTCAGTTATGGGAGCTAGTATTCCCATGTCAACTTCTCTACAGAATGACATGGGCATGCAGGGCAGCCACAGAATCATCCCACAAGCCTTTAACGAGCAATTTTGCTGGTGGGTGCCATGTAATTATACTGTAGAAAACAGCAAATAGGAGAAGATTAATGAGTTTGGCCTTACTAACCACTTAAAGGTGAAACGGTTAATTCTCAAGTAGGCAATCTTTTGTCTTACCATGTTCTAACCTGTATGTGTGAAGAGGAGAAACTTTGGATTTGAGGCAGTATCAAAATGGGGCATTGAGAAGGCAGAAAAGAGAAAAGTCAGGCAGCTGAGGAAGGTTAGAGCAATCTCATGGAGAGTGTTCAAAGAACCCTGCAGAACATATTTTCACCAGCCCAGGGTCCTGCTAGGTGAGATTGCTGTACCACTTTGAAGATACCCAGTGGTGGTGTTTTACGCATATCATTGCCCGAGGGCTCCAGTAGAGTCGGGAAGGGCTGGATGCAAGGATCCTGTTTTCTAAGCATCCTGCCCAGCGGTGTGGTCAGTCAGGCCCCGCTGTGGGCTGTTCTCCAACACGGCATCCCATACACTTGCTAATCCTTCTGCTAATGATCTCAGCACTACTTCCCTTCCCTGACGAGATATCCCTCCTTGTCCCAAAACAGAGCTCACAGAGACATCTTCCCCAACAGTTTAATCTAGTGGAATTTGTTTCTAATGTTATCGCAATGGATTCGAATGGTTCCTTTCTGTCTGAGTTTGCTCTTTTACATATGGGTATGAAAGCAAAACTGTTATCATTCATTTGTATTCAACAGATCAGATGGTTTCTTGGAAACTATCTTTGACAGGGTGAAAATCTAAGAAGGACACTGGTTGAGGCTACGAGGAAAGGAGGGTGGAGGCAGGAAGGGGGATCCCCTTGAGGGATAAGGAGGAAAAGGAGTGAGGGGCTGGGCCTCTGGGGGGCGACCCTGGCTACTGCGCTATTTCACTAGTGCTGAGTTTTGGAGTCAGTGAGGGTTATCGCAGTGCTTGGAGGGGGCAAATATTATTTAGTCATTTGCCAAATACTCTTTAAAGTAATACGAACATCAGGTAAAATGTTCAAGTGGAACAAAAGAGAACGCAGTGAAGAGTAATTCTCCCTGTCACCCTCACCCCTCCTCTTCTGTTTCCAGAGGCCACCACCCCTGGCTTCTGCATTCTTCTGGACAGCCTGTGCCCGTTTATGCATGCTTGTTTGGTTCTTCCCCTTGGCTTGACCTTGACTTAGACCTGTTAAGTCAGGGCCTAAATTGCAATTTGAAGATGACACTCAGCTTTGCACTTTGGCATTCTTTCCTTAAGCTAAGTAATGAATAAAGAAGCATATTCAAGAGCTTGAAAGCCCTCACTGTAGGTACGTGATTAACTCCTGTACCTGTCTTTCAAATCTTTTGTTGCATAAAGCAGAGCAGGTGACTGGTACATTCTCTCTTTCTGCAGCATGCGATATTTCCAATTCACTGCAAAACCAAGTTCAAACTGCTAAAAAAGCTAGTTTTTAATTACCTTGAGATACGAGTTGCAAGGAGGCAGCCTGACAGCTCTCATCCATGAGATCAGTAAGCTGTGAAGACATGTGGTCAGATATGTCTTGTCATTAATATATGCAGTGTGATCAGATGCCATCATAATTGTAATTGTTACAGGATCATAAAGCTGCAGAGAAACAGAAAAAGCAAATACCTTTCTTTGAAAGGTCAGCCAAGAAGACAAACTGAACTCATCAATAAAATAGGGGTGCAAAGAGAGATGAGTATTTATAAGGAATTCTCCTGAAAATCAAGTGAGCAAAGACTTTTACAATAATGTTCAATTTAAATTAGGAGGTGGGTAAATGAGGTCCTGGTCGATTACTCTACATTGAATTAAATATTGATGTAAATAACAGCAATGATTTTCTAATGTCTGTAATTAGCACTGGCTAGCAATATAAATTGGCTTTCTCAGATAACTCTGTGTATTTGACTAAATTTTCAAGACTGATGTTTTATAAATTTAAGCAATGGGATACATGTACCTCTAAAGACATGTTTTCCACATAAAGCAATAGTGATGCATTTCCTTTAAAAAAGTGCTTGTGTGTGTGTGTGTGTGTGTGTGTGTGTGTGTGTACATTCTGCATGCTTTGCCCACAGATCATTATGGAGAGGGTTTTCGAGAGGATCTTTATCTTGCTGTAGTGTCAGATCTTAAAATAAGATTTAAGGGCTGGGAAGTCTGACTGAGTGGGACCGAGATGTGATTTCCAGTATTATCTCTCACCAGAGGGGAGAACAGAAACTGCTGTTTCTGTATATGGGAGGTGAGATATTTTTGGACAGACATATTTTAATTCAGCCTTTTCTTTTGAAATCAAATATATGCTGTGTCTACCATGAGATGTGTGGTTCCTTATTATAGCTAATGGATTGTTCATCCTCTTCATCCTTGAGATAATCCTAAGTATGTGCAAAAAACTGAGATCAGGTTGCCCATAAAAACCAATCAGCAGGGAGGTGGTCCACAAGGTGTTGAACATTCCCTAGAGAAGATGGGAAAGATAATGTTTAATCAAGAGTTGGAGGATTAGGTGGCACAAAACAAACCAAGAGAAAGGGATAATTTCATTTCGGGAGAACCTCTGTGACATTTCTTGTACCCAAAGACAGATTAGAACAATCCCACAGCCATGAGTTCTGGCTACTCTCTCCCCACAGCTGACCCTGAAGACCTTGTCAGCTTTGGACTTTGCCAGCATCGTCGCCTGAGTCTGTGAATTACTCAGACGATGGTTTCTCAGGTTTATGAAGATGTATGAAGTGAGCCATTCACAAATGAAGATACCTGTGAGGAAATGACAGAATTCTGCTAAATATGTTTATATTTGAACAACTGATACATCTGAGTGTGATTTAGAAAAGGATGCATGTAAGTTTATAGGAACGACAGTTAAAAAGATAACTGTCACAATGTTTACTGATGAAGTTTCTATTTATCTTAATGTTTAGAAGTTAAACGAAAAGGTGGACTGTGGATTACAGCCTAAGCGTTTTTGAGCCTGAATCTGTTATAACAACTTGTGGCAAATGGAGGCAGCAGGAGGGTGGAGTCAACTAGTCAAGAGTCCTCTGCAGAGGTAAGATTGTGAGGCCTTTGACAGCTGAAATACAACCTCATTTATCTTTCACCATGTTTACTGAAACAATTAAGTGCAGAATGGAGAGGTATGTAAAGTCACTGTTTGTGGCCTGCTGGGCTGGGTCCTGGCGTTCACTCAGAAGGGCTGCAGCTTCAAGTTGCAGCCGTGGGCCCGAGACAGCATCACTGCTCCTGCTTCGTCCTTTGTTCTAGGCCCTGGACTGTGCTCTTTGCTCTTCTGCTTAGTTTGCTGCAAACATCGAGAAGCACTTTTCATTTTAGCTGCTGGCAGTCTCAACTCTAATAGCCTGGAGGAAGTTGCCAAACAAATGTAACCTCTTCTGTTGGCCTGGGGGCTCTTTACCTGTGTTTGCAGCAGGGCTGGCTGTTTGGCAGTGCATTACACACTGTGGAAATGTGCTCTGGGAGGTGTTAAACTGAATTGGGGAATATTTCAAACCATTCCTTAAATACTAGAATTGAAATGTTGTGTTGCTGAAGTGGCCTGGGCTGGAAACTTTTGAGTGAAAATTTAGCTCCTGGTTTTCCTTGAAGATGAAATGGAGCCCTGGGGTATGTGGTTTTCAGGCTTTCTCTATTTGTTAATTTTGGAAATGGACTTTTCACAGTTTTCTTCTCTTTTGTGTTGAGCCTTTGGTTTTGCCTCTACATGCAGCTATGGATAGAAAACTGAGGATTGTGCTTTTTACTTTGATTCTAGTTAATTGGCACAGAGGCGAAGCAACAATGGATACAACCATTAAGAACCATAAATAAATATATTAGTTTTATGATATGATCAGTGTTCCTTGATATAGTAACAAACATAAAAGAGCAGGGTACTGGGCAAAGGATCCTGCAAATTGTCAGATATTCACAAACCCTGGATCTCAATTAAGAGGGCTAGTAAGAAAAAGATCCAGCTTTTTTTTTTTTTAATATTCCGAATGGATTTTTTTTTAAAGCAGAGAAATATAACTTTTAGAGAAGGACAAGCACACAAATTCCCTGCAAAGATAATTTAGATCTACTATCAAATCTTTCTTTAAGGTCTCAGAGAGTTTGTCCTAGTTATGAAGGCAAATGCCTCACTAAAAGACACCAGGGCTTGTGATCTTTGAATAGAGATACACAAGAGTCCAAGCTTTACGGTTTTCAGACACAGATAAAATAGAATAACCTTAATTAATCTTTTAGCAATAAATCTCTTTGTTGTTATAGAATAATGTTTATCGTTGAACATTCCTGGTGTTTGCCACGACTGAGTACCAGTAGTGCTGTTATTAGTAATTTTCTTTAGCTTGATTTAGCTTGAGGGGTTCACATATTAGGGCTCGGAGGGCAGCCCTAAAAGAGGACATGGGTACACTTTTCACTCTGGTCTGGAGTTAACTTGACTCGGTTCATTTTATTCAAGGCATAGGGAAGCTGCCATCTTGGAGGACCTGCACCTGAATCTGGGAATTGTTACATATGCTGTTACCTATGAAGTAATTACAACTCTTCTGTGAGCCAAGTGGCGAGAATTCCTTTTATGCACTTAACCAACTATGGAATAGTTGCTCCAATTCAGTCTTCCATGGTGGAGCCAAGGACTTAGGGAAGTCAAATTGCATGAAGACGGAGCTGTACATCTCTACATACCAATATCAGATGCTGTGCATGTAGTGGAACCCTCGTTAAAACCTGAGCTAATTTTTAAACTATCTTCCCTCTTGTTATTTTTTTTAAAATTTTTGATAGTTTAAACCAAATACTATTGTCCAGTTTAATTTCCCAACACCTTGTGTGATAAGCTTTACAATACTGGTATTATCAGGACTATAGTCTTCTAATCCTCAGATCAGCATCTCAAAGAAAAGTATTTTTATCTCATATAGTCCAACTTCCAATAGCTCAGGGTAAGAACTCCCTCTACAGCCTCCTGATCACCCTATATAGCCTCTCATTGAATGTTCTCAGTAACAGGGCACTCACACGTTCTTTCTAGTCTTTCTGTTTTGGTGGCTTTACTTTTTTCCATAGAAGAAAGAACATCTTTCCATAGAAAACTCAAATTCTGCCTCCTTGTCCCCTTGTCCTTTTGCCTCAGCTCTGCTTTCTGGAGCTACAAATATATGTCCACCCTCTGTTAAGTTAGAATTCAAAAATATTAAAGAGAGTTTTTTTGTTCTCCCTAAATCTTCTCTTTTCTAGGCAAAACTTACATCACTCATTCTTTCAAAAGATGTTTACTGAGTAGATACATGAGCAAACGCTGGGTTAGATGCAGTGGGTGATGTAAGGGTGATTCAGACAACTATTTCTCATTGACTTTGCTTACAGAACCGTCAACACACACACCACCTTCTTCTGGATAAACTATCCTATCATTTGTTTCTAGATTGGGAGCTTCTTGAGAGCTGAGGCCATGACATCACTTGAGTATCCCCGAAGCAGACACATAAGTGGATATGCAATAAATGCTTTCTACCTTTCCTCCATTCCTCTGAAAATGAGGCCCCTAAACCTTGGTTTGATCAGTAGCAAGCATATCACACTGCTTGATCTGATGCTGACATTGTGTACGGGCTCACAAGTCCTCGGTCCACACAGACTGCTGTAAGACTCTGTCTCACTTGCTATCTCATTTAAAATGCCCAACAAGGCTGAGAGGTAGATACTGTTTTGCCCAACTTTTAGATGACAAAGCAGAGAGAGATATGAGATTTAAAATGATGGTAGCCACAGGTGTGCTCTAATTCTATATTTGGGATTTTTAAAAATAGGGATCCTAGTTCCTGGTTTCCCACTATTTTCTAATTTTGTACCTGAGTTTTTGATCCTGATGTAGAACTATACCACTATATTTATGAAATTATATCTTGTTAGTTTTGGCCTATGCTTCTAGCCTGTTGAGTCCTTCTGGATACTTAATATGGTTATTTTATCATCTTAGCTCTTCCTTTCAGTTTGTGTACTTGTTACTAATATGCTAAGAATATTCTTCTTTCATATAATTTATTGATGAGAAATGCTGATAGTCCAAAGATAGAGAGCTGTGTCACTTATGAGAAACCTTGCTCCAGGATGACATCGATCCACTCATCAATGTTGTTTTGGGTCCATTTGTTTAACTATTCTATCATGCAGTCCACATATTTCCATTTTGACCATAACGATAACATGAAAAGCTTTGCAAATTAAAGTGTATTTTGTTTTAAATCAGATGTTTCTCTACATGAGTTGAGTTGTTTGCCATGTAGTAAGCATACAACAATTAGTTTTTTTATTTGCTATTCCAGAGTCTATGATTTGGTTCATACTCTAGTTAATGTATGTACTAATGAATAGTGTTTTTGAAAGAGCTTTATGCACACATGTAAGTTTTAGCATCTATTTGTCTCTCACGATATTTTTCCTTTCCTTCCTGTCTCCAAATATTTCTATGTATTATATGTTTAAAAATATGAGGAAAAGGTGTGTTTAAAAGAAAATGAAAGGCTTGTTGCAAAATAATATATTTTCCCAGCAGAAACACTCATTTAATGTATACACGCAAAACTTTAACACCTGATTTAAAAATGTATGAAGAAACTCAGGAGCTGAATTACAGGATTTGCCTGTCTCTCTTTTCTCTTGCCTTGGGCAATCTAGTCTAATTACAAAACTTGCCTTTCATTTTGTTTAGTGTTTCTCAGCTATGCATGAAAAAAGTTAATCAAAAAATAAAATGAAAAACTGTGATGGCTAATCGAAGTCCCATAAATTTCTCTTCTGTTGCCTAGTTTGTCTTTGGGGATGAACTCCAAAATGCTACCTTTCATGCATCATTAGATGTACTGTGACTGTTGGTCTCTGCTTCTTTTGAAGAAAAAGATTCCTTTAATTTTAGAATTTTTCAAAATTAGAAAATGAAAAGAAAATCACGGCTCTTCCTATCTTCATTTATCCCTTCTTCATTTATCCCTTATCTGTAATTGTTGGGAGGTTTGTAACCATAAAAGACACTGGACCAACAATCTTAAAGATGGGTAATGTCTCTGGTTAGAGCAGATAGAGAAAAATGATTTACACCCCTTCTTGTCCTCTAATGTGTTTTGTAGGGAAGTAAAGTAACTCTTTTTCCTTCTACCCATCTTAGGGTGGTTGGCAGGGACCCTGTAAATTAGACTAACAAAATAAGATAGATTAACAAGAGAAAAAGAAACAGGTTTATTAACATGTGCATCATGCATTCACATGGGAGAACTCAGTGATAGTAACTCAAAAGAGTGGTTAGAACTTGGGCTTATATAGCATCTTAACAAAAGAACAATACATTTTTAGAGAAGTGGCAAGATAAAGGAAAAGGGCTTTGAGTTTCTAGGGTGGCAAATTGTGGGGGAACTAATGGAAGATAAGGGCAAGTTAGTAAATTTGCTATGTGGATTCTTCTGGTGACTTCTCTGGGCTGATAAAGGTCTAACGTTGTCTTCAGTAAAGTCTGTCCTTCCTGGTAGAGTGGGGAGCGGGGACATCTTTACAAATTTACATCAGGTTTTAGGTAAAGAGGGGGATGGAAGAGATCTTTTCTTGTACCTGTTTCTTCTCAGTTGGCTTTATCTCAAAATGATTCTTATGCCACAGAGATATATTTTGGGGTGGCACATTCTACTACCCTTCATTTTGGAAGGACATTGGATTAAAAGGATTATTGATTCTTGGCCTATCCTCTATCTGGCTCTCTTGTTTAGAGTGTAGACCCGCATATCAACCGCTAGAACCAGTGGTTGTGAGGGTTTTTCCTCAAGGGCTACCATGTCATCTTAGTTCATTTTAAATCCCCTTCGTGACAACACTACTGCAAACCAAATACAATCTGTTAAAGTTAGTGCCTTTAATAAATATAGTTACTTAAACCTGATAAAATCGTACACCAGTCTCTTTGTTCTTTGGGAGGCAAAAGAAAAGGTATAGGAGAAGGGTGGGAGATTGGTGAGGATATTTGAGAGTCCTGATATTGTTTTGAAGGGTTGATGGCAATGGTAGTGGGTTGATGATGGACAAAAACAGCATGTTATAATGCAAGTTTGTGACATTTTTAGCTGAGCCTGTCACACAAAAGGAGATTTCTGGATGGTGTGTATCCATTGCTCCTGTGGCCTCAATAACCCTACAATTCTCAGTTGTTTGAAGTGAGTGCTGTTGAGAAGCAACATATGCTTCTTCCCCTCCATGCAGAGAAATGAAATTTGGAAAGATGTGCTGAAAGAAAAAACATAGTTTCCTATGGCAAGTTATCTCCAAGAATGAACAATTTCCTGGGATTGTGATAATGGTTGCTAAAACCTCACTGAGAAAAATAATTCAATTGCCCAAATTTGGGCTTAGATCATGTTGCAGCTGGCTCAGTAGAGTGGCAAGGGACCATCAGTCTGCTTTGGAGAGAGGTGTCATGCTTGGGAATCATGTGGATGCAGCCTGCCTTCACTGATACTGGATATGATAAAAGAGTCCTGGGGTCTTTCAGAGAGAGTATACCATTCACATAACACAGCATTGTGTAAGTCTCATGAAGCTTTTTTTTTTCTTTTTTTTAATGCTATTTAAACTTGCTTTCATAACAACCTGAATAAAATGGAAAATATGTTATTAGAGTTTGTTGAGGAAATCTGTGAATGCATTAACAATAACAGCAATGTGACCAAAGTCATGGGCACTTAGGTTTTTTGTAAACATTGAAGGCCAGTTATTTCAAGGTATTAAACATGTAACCCTCCTATTTTAATTTCCTGGCTGAGACAACTTTTGTATTCCAAAATTTAGCTAGCAACTGACTCAACAATTGGGAAGCCCATTTTCCAGAAGTTCCAGCTTTGATTTGATTATTTCAAGGTCATCTATAAGATGTAAGCAATAATCAGAAGTGTCAGGCCTTAGAGAACAACCAACAGCACAGAGTGAAAGTACAGTGTGGACCTGTTGTACATGACACAAGTGGGCATATTTATGGATTCAGAACCAGTGAGTTGCCCAGGACTCCAGTATGTTCTCTTGCTTTATGATTGTGAATTTTCAGACACACGAAATTAAGATAATGATGCATTACAAAATCAGCAGTTAGGTGTATGAAAAGATCACTGCCTCAAGAAATCAGGAGACCTGAGTCTTAGTCCAGTAAATAATCATAATCATAATCTTCATTTGTGAGCAATTACTGTATTACTATGTGTGGGGCATCTTTTAATACATTTTCTCTAGCTTATACAATAATTTAGCTTAGAAGATATTATCCCATGTTCAGTGTGAAGAGAGAACTTCAGAGAGATTAAGTGACTTTCCCAAGGTCACTAAGCTATTAAAGAGCACAGTTAAAATTCAGGCTCAAGGCTGTCTCCTGAGGCTCTGTCTCTGTTGAAAGCTCCATGTTCTTTCCTGCATCTTTGTCTTTCCTTCAGTTATTTCTTTTTTTTAACTTTTTATTTTATATTGAAGTATGGTTGATTAACAATGTTGTGTTAGTTTCAGGTGTACAGCAAGGTGATTCAGTTATACATATTCATGTATCTATTTTTTTCAAATTCTTTTCTCCTTTAGTTTGTTACATAATCCTGAGCAGCTGTTTCTTCCTGGAATAAATACTCTTCTTGCTCATCTCAGTCTGTATGACTTTAAGTTCATTCTTTAAGCCTGACTCCAGTCTACCATTTTTAGGAAGGAATGTCCAGGGACATTCCCATCCATTGGTCTCTCCTGAGTGTAACCTCACTGCCCTTCTTACCGTGTTGCTCATTTAGCACCTGCTTATATCTCTGGCGTGATCCTCGCGGCCTTTGGTACTTCCCATCTATTGTCAATCACACTTCAGTGTGATGCTCTCCCTCTCTTCTCTCTCTCACGTTTATAAATTTGGAAGATATTAGGGAAAAAATTAAAGCATAAAACAGTACCATGTACCCTATTACCCCAAATTAGCAAAATTTACCATTTAAAAATATTGGCTTCAAATACTTTGCTTTAAATAAAGAAATAGCACCTTACTGATCAAAGTGATATTCACATTATACACTTTCCAATCCCATTCACCTTCTCCCTCTCCAGAGGCAACCACTAATCTGAGTTTGGTGCCTAACCTCTAAGTCTAGGCTTTTTTTGGTTGTTGTTGTTACACATTCTTATATTTGTAAACAATATATAATGTCATTTTGTAATTTTTTTGTAAGAGAACATAGTGTAATTACTGCATATGTCTTTTGAAAATTTGCTTTTGTAATTTGGTATTTTTTTAAAAAATTGTCACATTTATGCATTTAAATCTAATTTATTCACTTAAATTGTAGCATTTCATTTCATGATCCTAAATGTCTTATTTATCTAGTCCTCTTTTTACAGACATTAGGGTTCTTATGAAACTTTTAAGTTATAAAAGTCATAAAGCTTTTTCAGAGGCTTGGTTTCTCCTTTGCCATTAGACACTAAATTCTCTGATTGAAGGACTATGGATTACACTTCTTAATGTTTAGCATTGTAACCACAATTCAGTAGACATTCAGTTGAATGAGTTGATAAAAATATCTGGGGGAAGTGAAGGTGTTCAACTCTGAGAAGGTTAACATGATTAGAAGCAGGTAGAGGTTGACTTCAAGGAAGTTAGTTGGAATGACATTTTTTTCTTGTATTTATGGAGATGGGAAAGTAGGGTAATAAAAAGCTCCTTGAAATGATACTGAGGGCTTCCTTGGTGGCACAGTGGTTAAGAATCTGCCTGCCAATGCAAGGGACATGGGTTTGAACCCTGGTTCGGGAAGATCCCACATACCTCGGAGCAACAAAGCCCGTGCACCACAACTAGTGAACCTGAGCTCTAGAGCCCACAAGCCACAACTACTGAGTCTGCGTGCATGCCACAACTACTGAAGCCTCTGTGACTAGATCCCATGCTCCACAAGAGAAGCCACCACAATGAGAAGCCCACGCACCACAATGAGAAGCCCACACATCGCAATGAAGAGCAGCCCCCGCTCGCCGCAACTAGAAGAAAGCCTGCGTGCAGCAAAGACCCAACACAGCCAAAAATAAATAAATAAAATAATAAAGAAGAAAGAAAAAAAATAACATTTGAAACCTTATATAAAAAATAATTTAAAAAGAACAATAAATGATCCTGAGATGAGCATGGGTAAACTAGTACCTTTTTTTGTCATGCTAATCAATTTTGTAAAAGACTAGTAACAGAAAATATGGAAAATAATTGATTAAACTACAAGCAAAAATACTTAGAAATGTGCTTAGGTGTATTTGGCAAGTCAGTGCTGACTTATGGCTGGACTGCACAAATTCTACATCCATTTCTAACTAGGTCATCTCCGTGATTCACCTTGGAGAAATCTAATTACTCTTGAATATTTGACCTTTAATGTATCAACATAAACATTTTGTCATCCTGGCTTCAAGGCAATATGACAATTGTGCCCTGCAGAGATAACAGTTTTCTTTAGGAATGTTAAAGGCCATGGTCTACTTCTTCCGTTTTGTATCTTCCTTTCTGACCCATTTGCATTTTTGTTGCTTTCTGAATGTTGTCTAGATGGATCACATCCAATTACTGGGAGAGAGCTGTGAGGTTGGGAGGTGGGGGTTGTTGCTTTCTGAATGTTGTCTAGATGGATCACATCCAATCATTGGGAGAGAGCTGCGAGGTTGGGAGGTAGGGGTTGTTGCAAGGCAGGAATGAGTTGATGCCTGTGAAGCCCTAGAACAGTGTCTGCCATGTAGTTAGGTCTAAGTAGATGTTAACTCTCATTCTTCTCCTTTGTACTTCTTACAACAGAAAGGTGAGGTAGTTATTTTATAAGCTTTGTTGTAAATCACTCAGGATGAGTACAGAGCTCTTCATGTTTCTTCAGCCCGAGATTGTAATTTGTTCTGAGGATTCTGGTAGGTGAAAGTCTAGGGTCTCCTCAACGGGGAGATGTGAACTCTAAAGACTCTCTATCCATCAGGGGCATCAAATGATCAGGAAGAGGCAGCAAGATGGAGCGTTGATTGGATAATTAGAGTGAGGCAGTATTAGGTTTATTATTTCATATATAGCTTCTCATGATGTTCATTATAATCTGATAGCTATAGGAACAGTCCTACCTATTCATACATCTGCTCAGTGATCTATTGATTTATCATTCATTTAATAGTTCCAGGTACTTGAAATACATTGATGAACAAACAGAGAAAGATTCCTGCTCTCCTGTGGCTTACATTCTAGCATGGGAAGACAGAAAATAATCAATAAATATATTAAGTAAATTGTATAGAACATTGGAAGGTGATAACTGCTATGGAAAAAGAAAGATCCAGGTAAGGGGGATCAGGGGCGCCTGATCAGGTTGGATGGTCAAGGGAGGATTCATTGAAAAGGTGGGAACTGAGCAAAGACTTGAAGGAGGTGAGGGAATTGGCCATGGAGGTACCTGCAGGCAGAAGAAGAACTAGCACCAATGCTATGCCTGTCATGCTTGAGGTAAGAAGACCCGTGTGACTGGAGTGGAGTGAGCAAGGGGGAGAGTTGTAGGTAGTGAAATCAGAGGGGTTATGAGGGCCAGATAATGTTAGGCCTGTAAGCCATTGTGAAAACTTTGGTGATCCAGTAAAGAGCTTGAGTTAGTCTTAAAAGGCCACTCTGACTTCCGTGTTGAGAACAGAGTCTAAGGGGCAAGGATAGAAGCAGGGAGAACTGTTAGGAAGCTACTGCAACTCCAGGGCAGAGATGGCCGTAGAGATAAGAAGTAGTTCAATTCTGATATATTTTTATTCTAGAGCTAATATCCTAGAGGATTTGATGTAGGGTGTGAGAGAAATAAAGGGACCAAGAATGCCCTGAAGACTTTTTTAACAGATGGAGCTTCCTTAAGCTGATCTGGTTGGATTAGGTTTGGGCAAGAACATTAGGGATTCTTTTTTTAAAGGTCTATTAGCCATCTGGATATACAAGTTTGGAGTTCAGGAACGAGGTCTTGGCTGGAGATATGAATTTCTGTTTTTTTTTTTTTTTTTTTTGGCATATAGATGGAATTTAAAGCCATGAGGTTGGATAGGATCACCAGAGGAGTGAGTGCACATAGAAAAGGGGACCAACAACTCAGTGTTCGGGAGGCTCAATATTAGGGGGTCTGGTGAAGAAAAGAAACCAGCAAAAAAAATTGAGAGGGGGTGACCAGTGATGTAGGTGGAGAAATGGGTGAGTCATGGATGCCCAGTGGAGAAAATGTATTAAGGAGGGTGATCAAATATGTCAATGCTAATGATGGGCCAAGTAGGATGAGCAGTGACAGTTGACTATGAGATTTACCTCTGTGAAAGTCATTTGGTAACCTTGATGAGAGCAGTTTTATTGGTTGTGTAGGAATGAAAGCCTCCTTGGAGTGGGTAAAGGGAGATGGAAGGGAGTGAATTGGAGACAGCAAACAGACTGGTGGTCAAAACTAGTCTCTTACATGGAATTTTATACCTCTCTCCTCAGGTACTCCTCCGCTGGCCCATTAATGTGCCAAAAGTACCAAAGTTAGAATTTCCTTACTTCCCTTTAGGAGAACCTCTGTATTCAACCACTGGAAATGTATATATCCTGAAATTGGTATCTCAAAGTTATTAAATATTGTGGTATGGATTTGTCTGTTTGCACTGGATTCCTGGGGTGACAATGAAATGGTAGCATTTCAGAACTGGAAGGGATCTTAGACATGACATAGTCCAACCCTATTAACAAAGGTATACATAGGGGAAGTGACTTGCTCAAGGTCACATACTTGGTGTATGACAGAGCTGACACTAGAATCCAGGGCTTCTGTTCTAGTGCTTTATCAACTGCATAATATTTTCTCTTGGATTTGATTCACCATGGATGTAGGACAGGTAAAGGCTTGAGAAGATGCTATGTAAATGCCTGTTAAGTGAAAGAAAGAAAGCGTGAATGAACTAACAGGTGAGTGAAGACATGACAATATTTGAATTGTATGGGAAAACCAGTTGAGGATCCAGAAGGCTGATGATTGGAGATTTGCTCTGAGATACAAGAGAGGAAAGTCAGGGTGAGAAACTATCAAAGCTGAGGGAGAAATAAGTGAGAACTGCAGATTGCATTGTGACTGGTTTTTACCTTGAAAGCCTCAGTGATGTTTAAAAATTATTTTAAAAGTAAATGAAGAGACTTTCCTGGTGGCACAGTGGTTAAGAATCCGCCTGCCAATGAAGGAAACACAGTTTCGAGCCGTGATCGGGGAAGATTCCCACATGCCACGGAGCAACTAAGCCCGTGCACCACAACTACTGAGCCCGTGTGCCACAACTACTGAAGCACTCGCGCCTAGAGCCCGTGCTCCACAAGAGAAGCCACCACAATGAGAAGCCTGCGCACTGCAACAAAGAGTAGCCGCCGCTCACCAGAGCTAGAGAAAGCCTGAGCACAGCAATGAAGTCCCAACGCAGCCAAAAATAAATTTAAAAAAAATTTATTTAAAAAAACAGTAAATGCAAACCATTAATGAAACTTAATGGAAGGGACTGAAGATGGAGAGCTTTTTGCTAACGAGAGTTGGAATGATGGCATTTTTTAATATACTTGCTGACAACTACTGATTTGGTTGCAGCAAGTTTACAACTTCCTGAAAATAACCAGATACAAGAGGTTTCAACTTGCTGGAACTCTTATTATATGCTTGAATGACTCCTGGAACAAAAGAAAGCTGTGCATGATTGTTTAGGAAAGCATAAGATAAACAAAGCGTATGTTTTCTAACATCTGACTGTAATCTGATAGTCGTGTTATATTGGTCTCTGCTCATTTTAAGGTTATGTGATGAAGATGACTTCAGTGGTTCAGTACATAAATAAATGATGTTAAGACTCCACTTTAACTTATGCCCCTCAATTTTTCATACATATTTGCTGCTTTTCTTTCAGAAAGGAAAATGCATGTTACTTGTTCTCTTGGAAACATTCCACATCCTTTTATATATTTTTCCTTTCTCTTTTGAAAGATCCCCCTCACACTGCATAAATAGAAATGTCCCTGAGAGTCATTTGATTTCATGGATGGCAGAATACTCATTTCAAATATATTTGGGAGAACCAGATAAAATAGCTACACTATCCTGCATTACCTGATTTAGTGCTGGGGACTGTGGAGGGCTAGGGGAAATTGTAATGGGAAACTCAAGTTAGTTTTCACTTTAAGTTCAGTGTCTTGAATCCAGTGGAGCTGAGGGTAGTCAAAAGTTATTACTATCTGATTTGACTGTTCACAGTTCCAAGTGAAATAAGTGAGTTGTGCCTCTGTTTTGCTGGCAGTAAGGAAGATGCTCCTATCACCTTGGTGCTAAATGGCAGTTCTTGAGCAGTGTCAGCAGAGAACTGGCTGGAAAAGGTGACTTGTTCTTTTTTTCTTGCAGCCATTACTTTGTCAGGGCGAAGGCACATTGGCGAAGCAGTTGGGGCAATCTTACATCTCTGTTTATCGGGCTGCATCTATTCTTGGGAGAAAAAAAAGCCATCCATTTCCAAAGCTGTCAATCTGGTAATCCCAGCCACCACTAAAAGCCACTTCAATTCATTTCTTCACTTCTTTACACTTTGCAGAGAGTTTATTGTAAAGATGCATTAACCAGAAAGATGCCTTTAGGATAAGTTGCACTCTGTTTTGGGAAGAGATGGCAGCTTTTGCAAAGGTCCCAAGGGTGTTTTAAGTAAGAGAAAAAAATAGTAGTAAGACTTCGGGAAGCATCATTATCTGGATCTCCACCATTCTTTTTATTTCTGTTAGCATGAAGTTTTCATCTTTTATTTACTCTTCTTCTGACCATCTTCCTTCCCTTCATATTTAACTTTGTTTCTGCTTATTTACTCTTGCTTTCCTTTTATTTATTTATCTTTTTTGTTCTTGCTCCCCTGATTTTTCCCACCCACAAGGAAGAAGCAGGAGTTCATATAATAATATTGGATCTTTTCCTCGATGTTCCATCATAGGCAGGGTGGGCTAGCATTCCCAGGACAAGGACATAACCCTTGATCTTACTAGCTAGGATTAGTTGATTTCCCGTGGCTTCAAGCTGTTTACATAGAGTTCCAAGGGAAACTGAGTAGGGCCAGTTTCCCTTGGCAACCAACCTTAAGCTTGAGGCCAAGAGGAAAATAACAACATTTAGTCCCCTTCTCTTCTGTAAATACAGGAATCATTCATGTTAAGTCTTACTATTTAAATAAATTTAAATGAGCCCTTAACAGTATTCTAGGCATAGACAGTATTGGGAGGTCTGACTGAGCCATATCTCCAACCTAGAATGTTACTAGTATAGGAAATTCAGGGATGAGAATCACTGGGAAAGTATTAGCTGTTCCTTAAGAACTATGGATAATGTGATCAATAACCAATTTCTCTTTTTGCCAAGTGGAATAATATAAAATTATATAAAAAAAGAACTTGTGTGCTTTGGCGAACAATTTTGAGTCTGCTACTTTAAAAATGATGGATAAATTAGAAAATGACACAAATATGTTCAGGTGACTTTAACAGTTGAATGCTGACCAGTAATTATATATCAAGCCTGGAATCACCAAACAGAAACATAGGCTTGTCTCTTGTTTATGTGCGTAGCCATGTTTGTTTGAAATTCTGAAGCATTTTACAAATTATTGGGAAATGGCTACATGTTTTACATAAGAGAACCCTAAAATGGGCCATGTTTAGATTTATTTATTTTATTTATCTAAATCTTTATTTAGGTATTCTTTAGGTTCTTAGAGAACTTCTGAAGAATTTTGTTTTTACTATTAATTATTTCTTCCTTATGTTGCTGAATATGCTAGTAGACTTAGAAAATTGTCCAAGGGCTACATAACATGGTCATGACATCGAAATCCTTCCACTATTTTATCCCTTGGGACTCCAAAACACCATCTGGTAGAGATTAGTTTCTTTAATGCCCCTTGAATGAGTCTCAACCCTAGGATTAATGCCCCTGCATGGAACTTTTTCTTAACTTTGCTTCACCGTTGACATCTTCTGGTCCTTTAGGCCTCTGTTTAATATTTGCTTCCTCCAGTTGCTCCAAAGTTTGTATCCTCTAGATTGATATTTGCAGTCATTCAGAGCTCATTTCAAGGGCTACTTCCCCCGGCTTTCTCTCCTCTTTTTTTTATGAATAATTACAGCATTTAATGTTTGTATCATCCATTAAATAAAATCACATATGTCCTTACATTTTTGCTGAATAGTTTTATGTTCCCTCTATGATAAAAAAAAAACTCCCAAAGGCCAAAATGATGTCCTGTAAAATATCTATCAGACACTCCACCCCATACTCAGCTTCACATAGTTCTGATCTCATATTAATTTGTTCAGAGAACAAATTTTTTAAACAAACCTCAGCCTAGAACTGTAACTAGGTGCCAAAATACCTTTCTTTCTCCTAAGTTTCTCCTAATTTTTTTCCCATAAATTTGGCCCTTTTTTCTTTCCCCCTTCCCTCTTTTTGATTCCTGATGAGAATAAAGTATTCAACATCTTTTATTCATTCAATGCAATATTTGCCGCACTGGATTTTAAAAGCTTCAGTGAATAAATGTAAATTCTATCTAGAAAACAATCAAGAAATCAAAGACCATTTAAGTGAGCCTGCCATGATTGAAGAATTAAAAAAATATGCTCATCTTTGTTAGTGGTGCTGAGGTGAGTAAGAAGAATAGGAAAAGTTCTGAAAGGTACTCGGTTTGGTGCAAAGAACACAAGCTTTAGAACGTAGTGGGAGAATGTGGATCACGTTCGAGTATCTGTAATATTCAAGGCACTGTATTAGGTATTTTACATAAACATATCAACCCTTCGGTGAAGGTGCAATTAATCCTATTTTGTAAGAAGTAAAACTGAAGCTTACAGAGTTTAAGTAGTTTGCCTAGGGTCACACATCTAATAAGTAGCAGGACTGAGATTTGAACCTAAGTTTGATTTCAATAACCATGCTTATTTTACTGTATTATAGTCAGAACTATATTATAATTTTTATGGGAATCAGCTGGACACAGGCTGACTCCAGCCTCCCACCCTTACTAACTTATACCTGTTTAGCCTGATGAACTCTCTGTATATGGATACTGAGTGAACAAGAATAGCTTTTAATAATAAGTATTTAATATTGTGTATACCTGACCAGTGGGAACTCCTAAAAAATTCTGCTAGCATATGCCAGACTCAGAAAATTGGGGAAATTATATATCAGAGTAATTCCCCATGGTCTCACCAAGAGCTAAAGATAAAAAATGTCATATAAAATTCTACCTTCTCCTATGTTGATTCTGCCTAGAGTCAAGTCTTTGTTACAGAAAAAAACTCTCTTCCTCTGTTTTCTGTCACCCAAAGTCATAATGTGCTATGTAAGTGATATAAGACATATGAGTGACCTCCCTTAGAGAATCTTTTTTTTTTTCATGAATGGCTGTGGACTCACAAGAGGTCATCATCAATGAATATACATAGGAACCACGCTTTACTAAGGTCAGGGAACAGTATAAATTAAACGTGCTACAAACTTTGGAGAAATCAAGTTAAGGTTACAGTGCCATGTTGGGAGCACTAGATAATCTCGGCTTGGGCTTGGCTAACATTTGCTCACTTCCTGTCTCTATATTTAATTTGATGAATCCTTGAGGGGAAAGTTCTTAGCGGCCCCATTCTGTGGGACTCTTCTCTGTGAAGTCTAGGGAAGTCAAAAAGATTACCACTTCTGTGGTTCTGGATACTTTAGCTACCTGCTTGAAATTTTGATTTAGTCAAAATGTCAGTCTGTTTTGAGGCTGCACTTTTTGTTTAGGGTTTTAATCAGTTTTGTGCAAAAACATATGGGCCATTATGGACTTGGTTCTGAGATGTCCTACAGGGGGTGGTAAAGAATATATTCTTTTCTGTTTTCATGTTGGTCTTCAGTTTCTAGTTTGCAAATACAGGGATTTATACCACATAAGTAGTTCTTAACCTAAGGCCAGAAGCTCTTTTTAGAAGTTGATGGAATCTATGGATACTCTTCTCAGAAAAATGTGCATACCTGCCATTTCAAAGGATTGATATACCACCTAAAAGACTTCTGGGAGCCCAAGAATTCTTGGTTAGAGAATCCCTGTACTAAATGATCTCTTGGGTATCTTCTACTTAAATATTCTATTATTTCACATTTTCTATGATGATCTGGATGATTGTCATGTTGCTTGTAAAAATAGGATATGAACTACTTAGGAAGATTTAACTTTTGCAGCTATAAATGACAAAATGTCATCTGATAGTTTCCTTTTTTTTTTTTTTTTTAAGTCTTTCTGAACCTTGTCTGTTCTTTAGAATCACCTGGGGAGCTTTTAAAAATTCCAATGCCTGGCCACACCCTAAATCACTTAAATCAGAATCTCTGGGGTTGTATTCCAGACATCAGTTTATTAAAGCTCCTCAGGTGGTTTCTTTGTGCAGCCGGGGTAAAAGTGAGTACTCTGGCAGGACTAAAACATCTTCAGAAGTTTCAGATAACAGGAATATCAACCACCAGCTGAAAATGAAAGAACGTTCCATTCTTTCTCTGCTTTCAAGTGTATGGTATTAAACACTGTATTTCCAGCTCAAAATAAGTGTTTGAAAACTCTTGTGTGTAATCATGCCTCCCAATGTGTTATGTTCTTTGGTAAGCTGGCCTAGGTTACTATTACTGAATGGCCTTCCTGGTACTGTTTATGGATGTGGGAAGGGCTCTATTAGTACATGCCCTGTTCTGCCATAAGCACACATTAGGAAAAAGTTGTTTTCAACATAAGAACAATTACCATTGTCATATTCCAAACTGTGTGCAAATTGTTTTATTATAAACTCGCTGTTGGTCCCTATTTAACTGGGAAATCATTTGCTCTAAATTTATCTAATTCTCTCTGCATGGCATTGACATTTGCTGGCAATGCCAGACTTGCTTCACTTATAAGAAAAAGATTCCATGGAGAACAGGCAATGCTCTCATCTAACTGACTAATAATCTCTAGAGGATCTTTGGAGCCTTCTCACATGTTAACTCTTCCTGCCCTCTTGACAATTTTGGCTTTTCTCTGAATTCAGAAACACAAACAATGGTTTTCATGAAATGTAGCAGAAAAACCTTTCTTCATCAGACCAGCTCTCCAAAGAAAGGATGCTCACTGCCAAAGCTGGTAGATGAGAAATGAGATGTGTAATGAAATGTTGTTTGTTTTCAAGAGTTTTACAAGTCAATTTGGGTTACTTCATCAGCCAAGTTTTATCCCTGTACTAGGCAACCATTACATGTTTTCAATTTGAAAAATGTCCATCTTTGCTTTCCATGGCATCTGTACTATATTCAAACCACTCTCCAATTTAATGCAGACAAAGACTTTCCAAGTCACATGGTCTGTTTAAGTAATAGGAGTCCATTAAGAATGAGCAGACACAACCTGTATTATAGTGATTTCTGCCCTTATGGGTTTTGCAATTTTCCTACCTAGCTTTGGTGTTTGAAGATGATACTTTGAAAATTGGATTTAACTACCTGAAAACCTATGACACAGAATTTTCAACAGCCAGTTGGTAGCCTGAAAGACCCTGCCTTAGTCATGGCTATCTGTTTACTACTTCCCTTTAGGATAAGGATAAATTTCTTCAGGAAGATGTCTTGCTTTACAGACATTCTTTTGTTATTTTCTTTAGAAGTGCTATTCAAATCTAGAGCTAAGGGAAAAGTCAGATATGAATTCTGAGTCATTAAGTAGCACAATCTGAATGTAAATTTCATGACACCAGTGAAGACTCCTGATCTTGGTAGCGACTGTTGCTAACACAAATATTGCCCCTGAGAAAAGGGCACCCATTAATAATTATTATTCTAAACATAGGGAAGCACCTGGGAAATCTTTGCTTTAGTCATGGTATTTTTGACTACAAAGGGTGATGGTATACATATGCATGTGTAATTATTTCCTACATATGTTGCACTTAAAAACTGGCTAAAATTTATGTTGCTTAGTCTTGATAGAAACTAGAAATAACTAAACAATTAAAACAAAACGCAAGCTAGTTTAACACTGACTTGCCAAAGGGCTCACTTTTGAATAGGTATTGTTCACCAGAAAACACAACACCTGCTATTATTTGGGCTTTGGTTCCAGCACAGCACTTAGTAGGCTCTTAATATTAGACATGGACAGAATAAAATGAATGAATGAAAGTATCTGTAATGTATATTTGAACATAAGAATCACATTTTGAATAGATATGTGCTTTCTTTTCTTTAAAAATCTATAAAATTGGGCTTCCCTGGTGGCGCAGTGGTTGAGAGTCCGCCTGCCGATGCAGGGGACACGGGTTCGTGCCCCGGTCCAGAAGGATCCCGCATGCCGCGGAGCAGCTGGGCCCGTGAGCCATGGCCGCTGAGCCTGCACGTCCGGAGCCTGCGCTCCGCAACGGGAGAGGCCACAACAGTGAGAGGCCCATGCACTGCAAAAAAAAAAAAAAAAAAAAATCCATAAAATTTATATCAAACCTCACATTTTATTGAAAGTTTTCATGATTAAATTGTTGCCCCATCTACTCAGGCTGCTTTTAATATTGTCTTTTTCATGTAACTATGGCAACATCTTTGGTATCTATACTTCAGGTCCTGACCTCTCTTTCCACAATTGGTCACTTCCCTCTGCATCATTCATAACAGAAATCATCTTAAGGCACAGGCAGTCTTGGAATGGGATTATATTTTTAATGTCCTTTCTGTTACAGGCTGAGTTGCATCCCCCTGAAATCCATATGTTGAAATCCTAACCCCCAGTACCTCAGGATGTGACTATATTTGGAGATAGGGTCTTTAAAGAGGTAATTAAATTCAAATGAGGTCATTAGGATGGACCCTAATCCAATACGACGGGTATCTTTATAAGAAGAGGAAATTCAGACACAGGGACACAGAGATGGAAAACCATGTGAAGACACAGGTCAAAAATGTCCATTTACAAGCTAAGGAGAGAGGCTTTGGAAGAAAACAACCCTTGATCTTGAACTTGCAGCCTCCAAAATTGTGAGAAAATAAATTTCTGTTATTTAAATGATCCAGTTTGTGGTAGTTTGTTATGGCAACCTCAGCAAACTAATACAACTCCCTTGATTTTCCAAATTGTTACTCTTCCTTTCCAAATATCATTAGCTCTTGAAAGTTTGAAATATATCCTAAGCTTCGTATTACATACAAAGCTTCAAGTCTTTGCTTTCACTGCACCTCTTAGACCACATAAATCGGACCATATGATTTTTCCCAGATTACCTCCTTCTCTGTTATTAACAGCTGTATATTTCCTAGTTTTTGCAGCATATCAAATAGGAGATATTTCAGGAAGCTCCTGTAAATCAGAATGGGATTTATCCTAGTTTTAGCTATGTCATCGGAAGAGGAAGGTTTTCCATCTATGGCATGAATCCGTACCATTTAAAATGCAACTTGGGGAGAAAACACCAATAGATCTAGATTCACATAGACTGTGAATATGCATAGATTGCACATTATTTTTTTTCTGCCTTATCAGCTTGCCCATTCTGACCCTCTGTAGCAATGCAGAAATACAAAGATATCGAAACAGAAATGATTGAAACTTTGTATTTGGCACGAGATCGGGTGTCCACTGAGATTCAATTTTAGGGTGCGAGAAATCAGGTTCAGCTGAGTGGAGCAGGCAGCTATCCAAATGCTGGGAAGAGCTGAGGAAGCCCAGGGAGGCCTCTTTGTCTTCCAAATTGCTCCGCAACTCACAGCCAGGGCTGGAAAAACTAATGTTAGAGCATCTATGTTTTGTGTCCAGAAAACTTCAATCATTAAGAACTTTTTAAAAAATCCAAATTCCACCTAGAGGAGCTGAGAAGTATTTGGTCCTAGGATGGTAATGTGATAAAAGTGACTTTGTTTAAGGTTATCTTTAGTCTGACAAATTGGAAAAACAAAGGAAACAATCTTTTCCTTGGGGGGATGTTAGGAGCTACTTGAGACCATCCCCTAATTAAAGGTGAAAAACAGTAGCTCTCTGGGAATTTGGATGTGAAGCTTGGACCTAATGTGCCATGAAGTTTAAAGGGCAAGTATGATGAGGGGCATGTCATGCTCTGTGCATTGAATAAATTCTAAAGGCTTCATGTGAGGGCAATGTGCAAACTATTCCATATAATCATGCTTAATGAGAAATCACACTTTAATGTACAATCATGAGGGAAATGGTTACTCAGATAGTCTTGGAAGTCTGAAATTTGTCATGTTCCTATAGAAAGAATGTACATGTACGGTATATTCCTTGTCATCCATTCATCATAAACCTCTGTTAATAGGCACTTCTGATATATAGATAATGAAAGGATGACTAAGGTTTCTAATGATGACACAGAGGCATGACAAAATTCTTAAATGCTTTTGAATCTTCAAAGGGAATAAATTGTATTTCTCATGATCCAAATTTATTTTAGTCATAGTATAATTCTCTGGAAAGTGATCATTTGTAAATAGTGTGATGTATATGTTCAACATGGCAAATGAAAAAGTAGGGGCTTTGGAATCAAACAACTTGATTTACATCACAGCTCTTCATTTGCTAGCCCAATGATTCCAGAAGAGTTATGTAACATCACTCACCCTTGGTCTTCACATCTGAAAAATGGGCATAACAATGCCTACCTTGCAGTGAGTGAGGTCTAAATGATATAAAATACATTGGACCATGCTTGCCACATATAGGTGTTTGAAAATGTTTAATTCCAGTCTCCCTGGTGCAACACATTAATCAAAACACCCTATTTCCTGACCATGTCAGATAAAGAATTTACTATGCATGTCAACAGATTTAGGGGCTTGGAAAAAAGATGATAATAAAAATAGTAGGAGAGTGTGTCCCTTGTAGGTGGGGCTGTCTTTTACCTATGCTGGTTTTCAGGGGGCTGGCTGCTGTGGCTTTAATTTATTTGCCTGCTTATTTTCTTTAGGGTAATGAATTTTTATTTAAATTTGGTGAATTTCCTTTGAGCTCCTTTTAAGTCATCCAAACACAGGAAACACTTTTTCATGCTTTTAGAATTTTTCTGATTGACTTTGTTCTCCAAAAAGTTCTGATTTTAATATTCTAAGTGATAAAAAGTGCCTTGACACGACTGAAGCAATTTAATTAGTAAATCCAGAAATTATAAAGGATTGGAAATCACACCTTCCATGTTTTTAATAAAACAAGTAGTGAAACTTCTGATAGGTGCATACCATGTGTTGAAAGAATTTTGTACCACACACATGGAGGGAAATGAAGAAATTGAGAGAACTTTGCAAGAGACCTACTAAGGGAATTACATGACAAGGCAATTAAGTGATCAGTATATCTCATGGATCAAAACTTCTTAGACCATCACAATTTATGTAAAATACATGTTGAATATTTAATGATGCAAAATAATTAAAACCACACATGGACATTCAACATATTAAATAGGAATAACGGGCTAGTATAATTGTGAGGCAGTCTAATTTTTTAATTAATTGACCTCAGAGCATCTAATCCTAGAGTAAGTAATATACAAAGGATCATTTAATGTTGTTACTAATAGGATTTTTAGTGTCAGAGTGTCCATCTCATGATAATAGTGTGTGAATTACTTCTCGTCAGTTTACTATGAGTACTCTCCTATTAGTATGTCATCACTAAACAGGGAACATTGCTGTAACTGCTAGGCATATACATAATGACATGTTCAACTGTGAAACTATCTACAGTATATAAATACTGATGCTGTACTCAAAAGCACCATCATTTTTTATTGCCCTGATAATGGAGTGTTCCAGAGAGACATGTATATGGATGATTAGTGATTGGTAGATTTTTGTGCCAGTATCTTCAGATGTTTAAGAGCAACCTTGATCACCAGCAATTGGAGGAATCAAAGAGCAGCTGATTCTTCTTTAGAAAGCAAGTTACAGGGTCAAACTCTGATAATGTTTCATCCTAAATCATAGGTAACAATAAGAATATCAACAAGTACATTTCAAATATGGTAGATAAAATCAGAGCATTATTATAGGAATGGTAATTTGTACTCATAATAGCAATTTACAAATATTCGGGATAATTGGGTAATCCACATCTTTTTTTTTCAATGTTACTTTAATGGTCCTTTAATTCAAGGTAATAGTGAACTTTAGTTGTTAATAACATGTTTGAAAATGTTAAGTGTGGTCAGTGGTGAGGTAAGTTGAAGAGAAACCTGGCAATTTGGCTCTCTTTTCACGTATGGAACAACCACTTGGAAGCTAAAAAGTTTAACCAGAGGAAATTAAACATGTGAATGTGGTTGAGAA